>NC_063434.1:30371944-30514958 GCF_020379485.1 Brassica napus | reverse complement strand
TTTAATTTAGTAAAACTTCATAATACTCCCTAAATAATGGAATAACCACTATAAAATTATTATTTCTTGATAAACGGAGACGACAATGGCTCCAAACCTCTTTGAACATCATCATATGTTAGTGCAGGATGCAACTAGGCATTAAAAACAATATTGTCATATTTTTGAAATTTTCTCAAAATCTATGGGCTAACCCCTACAAAAATATTGAGTTTTTGGTAAATACTTTATATACTGAAGCCTATAATCTTTAGTGTTGTTTTAAAATTTCTACCATTCTACATTTGTATTAATGTATGCTAAACTCTTTTCATGGTAAATGAGCATCGTTTAATTGTTTTTATCAATTAATTTAGTAAAACTTCATAATACTCCTAAATCGATGGAATAACCACTATAAAATATTATTTTCTTGATAAACGGAGACGACACAAAGGCTCCAAACCTCTTTGAACATCATCATATGTTAGTGCATATGCAACTAGGCATTAAAACAATATTGTCATATTTTTTGAAATTTTCTCAAAATCTATGGGCTAACCCCTACAAAAATATTGAGTTTTGGTAAATACTTTATATACTGAAGCCTATAATCTTTAGTGTTGTTTTAAAATTTCTACCATATTCTACATTTGTATTATGTATATGCTAAACTCTTTTTCATGGTAAATGAGCATCGTTCAATTTTTTATCAATTAATTTAGTAAAACTTCATAATACCCCTAAATCGATGGAATAACCACTATAAAATTATATTTTCTTGATAAACGGAGACGACAAAGGCTCCAAACCTCTTTGAACATCATCATATGTTAGTGCAGGATGCAACTAGGCATTAAAACAATATTGTCATATTTTTGAAATTTCTCAAAATCTATGGGCTAACCCCTACAAAAATATTGAGTTTTGGTAAATACTTTATATACTGAAGCCTATAATCTTTAGTGTTGTTTTAAAATTTCTACCATATTCTACATTTGTATTAATGTATGCTAAACTCTTTCATGGTAAATGAGCATCGTTCAATGTTTTTATCAATTAATTTAGTAAAACTTCATAATACTCCCTAAATCGATGGAATAACCACTATAAAATTATTTTTCTTGATAAACGGAGACGACAAAGGCTCCAAACCTCTTTGAACATCATCATATGTTAGTGCAGGATGCAACTAGGCAATTAAAACAATATTGTCATATTTTTTGAAATTTCTCAAAATCTATGGGCTAACCCCTACAAAAATATTGAGTTTTTGGTAAATACTTATATACTGAAGCCTATAATTTAGTGTTGTTTTAAAATTTCTACCATATTCTACATTTGTATTAATGTATGTAAACTCTTTTTCATGGTAAATGAGCATCGTTCAATTGTTTTTATCAATTAATTTAGTAAAACTTCATAATACTCCCTAAATCGATGGAATAACCACTATAAAATTATTATTCTTGATAAACGGAGACGACAAAGGCTCAAACCTCTTTGAACATCATCATATGTTAGTGCAGGATGCAACTAGGCATTAAAACAATATTGTCATATTTTTTGAAATTTTCTCAAAATCTATGGGCTAACCCCTACAAAATATTGAGTTTTGGTAAATACTTTATATACTGAAGCCTATAATCTTTAGTGTTGTTTTAAAATTTCTACCATATTCTACATTTGTATTAATGTATGCTAAACTTTTTCATGGTAAATGAGCATCGTTCAATTGTTTTTATCAATTAATTTAGTAAAACTTCATAATACTCCCTAAATCGATGGAATAACCACTATAAAATTATTATTTTCTTGATAAACGGAGACGACAAAGGCTCCAAACCTCTTTGAACATCATCATATGTTAGTGCAGGATGCAACTAGGCATTAAAACAATATTGTCATATTTTTTGAAATTTTCTCAAAATCTATGGGCTAACCCCTACAAAATATTGAGTTTTTGGTAAATACTTTATATACTGAAGCCTATAATCTTTAGTGTTGTTTTAAAATTTCTACCATATTCTACATTTGTATTAATGTATGCTAAACTCTTTTTCATGGTAAATGAGCATCGTTCAATTGTTTTTATCAATTAATTTAGTAAAACTTCATAATACTCCCTAAATCGATGGAATAACCACTATAAAATTATTATTTTCTTGATAAACGGAGACGACAAAGGCTCCAAACCTCTTTGAACATCATCATATGTTAGTGCAGGATGCAACTAGGCATTAAAACAATATTGTCATATTTTTTGAAATTTTCTCAAAATCTATGGGCTAACCCCTACAAAATATTGAGTTTTTGGTAAATACTTTATATACTGAAGCCTATAATCTTTAGTGTTGTTTTAAAATTTCTACCATATTCTACATTTGTATTAATGTATGCTAAACTCTTTTTCATGGTAAATGAGCATCGTTCAATTGTTTTTATCAATTAATTTAGTAAAACTTCATAATACTCCCTAAATCGATGGAATAACCACTATAAAATTATTATTTTCTTGATAAACGGAGACGACAAAGGCTCCAAACCTCTTTGAACATCATCATATGTTAGTGCAGGATGCAACTAGGCATTAAAACAATATTGTCATATTTTTTGAAATTTTCTCAAAATCTATGGGCTAACCCCTACAAAATATTGAGTTTTTGGTAAATACTTTATATACTGAAGCCTATAATCTTTAGTGTTGTTTTAAAATTTCTACCATATTCTACATTTGTATTAATGTATGCTAAACTCTTTTTCATGGTAAATGAGCATCGTTCAATTGTTTTTATCAATTAATTTAGTAAAACTTCATAATACTCCCTAAATCGATGGAATAACCACTATAAAATTATTATTTTCTTGATAAACGGAGACGACAAAGGCTCCAAACCTCTTTGAACATCATCATATGTTAGTGCAGGATGCAACTAGGCATTAAAACAATATTGTCATATTTTTTGAAATTTTCTCAAAATCTATGGGCTAACCCCTACAAAAATATTGAGTTTTTGGTAAATACTTTATATACTGAAGCCTATAATCTTTAGTGTTGTTTTAAAATTTCTACCATATTCTACATTTGTATTAATGTATGCTAAACTCTTTTTCATGGTAAATGAGCATCGTTCAATTGTTTTTATCAATTAATTTAGTAAAACTTCATAATACTCCCTAAATCGATGGAATAACCACTATAAAATTATTATTTTCTTGATAAACGGAGACGACAAAGGCTCCAAACCTCTTTGAACATCATCATATGTTAGTGCAGGATGCAACTAGGCATTAAAACAATATTGTCATATTTTTTGAAATTTTCTCAAAATCTATGGGCTAACCCCTACAAAATATTGAGTTTTTGGTAAATACTTTATATACTGAAGCCTATAATCTTTAGTGTTGTTTTAAAATTTCTACCATATTCTACATTTGTATTAATGTATGCTAAACTCTTTTTCATGGTAAATGAGCATCGTTCAATTGTTTTTATCAATTAATTTAGTAAAACTTCATAATACTCCCTAAATCGATGGAATAACCACTATAAAATTATTATTTTCTTGATAAACGGAGACGACAAAGGCTCCAAACCTCTTTGAACATCATCATATGTTAGTGCAGGATGCAACTAGGCATTAAAACAATATTGTCATATTTTTTGAAATTTTCTCAAAATCTATGGGCTAACCCCTACAAAAATATTGAGTTTTTGGTAAATACTTTATATACTGAAGCCTATAATCTTTAGTGTTGTTTTAAAATTTCTACCATATTCTACATTTGTATTAATGTATGCTAAACTCTTTTTCATGGTAAATGAGCATCGTTCAATTGTTTTTATCAATTAATTTAGTAAAACTTCATAATACTCCCTAAATCGATGGAATAACCACTATAAAATTATTATTTTCTTGATAAACGGAGACGACAAAGGCTCCAAACCTCTTTGAACATCATCATATGTTAGTGCAGGATGCAACTAGGCATTAAAACAATATTGTCATATTTTTTGAAATTTTCTCAAAATCTATGGGCTAACCCCTACAAAAATATTGAGTTTTTGGTAAATACTTTATATACTGAAGCCTATAATCTTTAGTGTTGTTTTAAAATTTCTACCATATTCTACATTTGTATTAATGTATGCTAAACTCTTTTTCATGGTAAATGAGCATCGTTCAATTGTTTTTATCAATTAATTTAGTAAAACTTCATAATACTCCCTAAATCGATGGAATAACCACTATAAAATTATTATTTTCTTGATAAACGGAGACGACAAAGGCTCCAAACCTCTTTGAACATCATCATATGTTAGTGCAGGATGCAACTAGGCATTAAAACAATATTGTCATATTTTTTGAAATTTTCTCAAAATCTATGGGCTAACCCCTACAAAAATATTGAGTTTTTGGTAAATACTTTATATACTGAAGCCTATAATCTTTAGTGTTGTTTTAAAATTTCTACCATATTCTACATTTGTATTAATGTATGCTAAACTCTTTTTCATGGTAAATGAGCATCGTTCAATTTTTTTTATCAATTAATTTAGTAAAACTTCATAATACTCCCTAAATCGATGGAATAACCACTATAAAATTATTATTTTCTTGATAAACGGAGACGACAAAGGCTCCAAACCTCTTTGAACATCATCATATGTTAGTGCAGGATGCAACTAGGCATTAAAACAATATTGTCATATTTTTTGAAATTTTCTCAAAATCTATGGGCTAACCCCTACAAAAATATTGAGTTTTTGGTAAATACTTTATATACTGAAGCCTATAATCTTTAGTGTTGTTTTAAAATTTCTACCATATTCTACATTTGTATTAATGTATGCTAAACTCTTTTTCATGGTAAATGAGCATCGTTCAATTGTTTTTATCAATTAATTTAGTAAAACTTCATAATACTCCCTAAATCGATGGAATAACCACTATAAAATTATTATTTTCTTGATAAACGGAGACGACAAAGGCTCCAAACCTCTTTGAACATCATCATATGTTAGTGCAGGATGCAACTAGGCATTAAAACAATATTGTCATATTTTTTGAAATTTTCTCAAAATCTATGGGCTAACCCCTACAAAATATTGAGTTTTTGGTAAATACTTTATATACTGAAGCCTATAATCTTTAGTGTTGTTTTAAAATTTCTACCATATTCTACATTTGTATTAATGTATGCTAAACTCTTTTTCATGGTAAATGAGCATCGTTCAATTGTTTTTATCAATTAATTTAGTAAAACTTCATAATACTCCCTAAATCGATGGAATAACCACTATAAAATTATTATTTTCTTGATAAACGGAGACGACAAAGGCTCCAAACCTCTTTGAACATCATCATATGTTAGTGCAGGATGCAACTAGGCATTAAAACAATATTGTCATATTTTTTGAAATTTTCTCAAAATCTATGGGCTAACCCCTACAAAAATATTGAGTTTTTGGTAAATACTTTATATACTGAAGCCTATAATCTTTAGTGTTGTTTTAAAATTTCTACCATATTCTACATTTGTATTAATGTATGCTAAACTCTTTTTCATGGTAAATGAGCATCGTTCAATTGTTTTTATCAATTAATTTAGTAAAACTTCATAATACTCCCTAAATCGATGGAATAACCACTATAAAATTATTATTTTCTTGATAAACGGAGACGACAAAGGCTCCAAACCTCTTTGAACATCATCATATGTTAGTGCAGGATGCAACTAGGCATTAAAACAATATTGTCATATTTTTTGAAATTTTCTCAAAATCTATGGGCTAACCCCTACAAAAATATTGAGTTTTTGGTAAATACTTTATATACTGAAGCCTATAATCTTTAGTGTTGTTTTAAAATTTCTACCATATTCTACATTTGTATTAATGTATGCTAAACTCTTTTTCATGGTAAATGAGCATCGTTCAATTGTTTTTATCAATTAATTTAGTAAAACTTCATAATACTCCCTAAATCGATGGAATAACCACTATAAAATTATTATTTTCTTGATAAACGGAGACGACAAAGGCTCCAAACCTCTTTGAACATCATCATATGTTAGTGCAGGATGCAACTAGGCATTAAAACAATATTGTCATATTTTTTGAAATTTTCTCAAAATCTATGGGCTAACCCCTACAAAAATATTGAGTTTTTGGTAAATACTTTATATACTGAAGCCTATAATCTTTAGTGTTGTTTTAAAATTTCTACCATATTCTACATTTGTATTAATGTATGCTAAACTCTTTTTCATGGTAAATGAGCATCGTTCAATTGTTTTTATCAATTAATTTAGTAAAACTTCATAATACTCCCTAAATCGATGGAATAACCACTATAAAATTATTATTTTCTTGATAAACGGAGACGACAAAGGCTCCAAACCTCTTTGAACATCATCATATGTTAGTGCAGGATGCAACTAGGCATTAAAACAATATTGTCATATTTTTTGAAATTTTCTCAAAATCTATGGGCTAACCCCTACAAAAATATTGAGTTTTTGGTAAATACTTTATATACTGAAGCCTATAATCTTTAGTGTTGTTTTAAAATTTCTACCATATTCTACATTTGTATTAATGTATGCTAAACTCTTTTTCATGGTAAATGAGCATCGTTCAATTGTTTTTATCAATTAATTTAGTAAAACTTCATAATACTCCCTAAATCGATGGAATAACCACTATAAAATTATTATTTTCTTGATAAACGGAGACGACAAAGGCTCCAAACCTCTTTGAACATCATCATATGTTAGTGCAGGATGCAACTAGGCATTAAAACAATATTGTCATATTTTTTGAAATTTTCTCAAAATCTATGGGCTAACCCCTACAAAAATATTGAGTTTTTGGTAAATACTTTATATACTGAAGCCTATAATCTTTAGTGTTGTTTTAAAATTTCTACCATATTCTACATTTGTATTAATGTATGCTAAACTCTTTTTCATGGTAAATGAGCATCGTTCAATTGTTTTTATCAATTAATTTAGTAAAACTTCATAATACTCCCTAAATCGATGGAATAACCACTATAAAATTATTATTTTCTTGATAAACGGAGACGACAAAGGCTCCAAACCTCTTTGAACATCATCATATGTTAGTGCAGGATGCAACTAGGCATTAAAACAATATTGTCATATTTTTTGAAATTTTCTCAAAATCTATGGGCTAACCCCTACAAAAATATTGAGTTTTTGGTAAATACTTTATATACTGAAGCCTATAATCTTTAGTGTTGTTTTAAAATTTCTACCATATTCTACATTTGTATTAATGTATGCTAAACTCTTTTTCATGGTAAATGAGCATCGTTCAATTGTTTTTATCAATTAATTTAGTAAAACTTCATAATACTCCCTAAATCGATGGAATAACCACTATAAAATTATTATTTTCTTGATAAACGGAGACGACAAAGGCTCCAAACCTCTTTGAACATCATCATATGTTAGTGCAGGATGCAACTAGGCATTAAAACAATATTGTCATATTTTTTGAAATTTTCTCAAAATCTATGGGCTAACCCCTACAAAAATATTGAGTTTTTGGTAAATACTTTATATACTGAAGCCTATAATCTTTAGTGTTGTTTTAAAATTTCTACCATATTCTACATTTGTATTAATGTATGCTAAACTCTTTTTCATGGTAAATGAGCATCGTTCAATTGTTTTTATCAATTAATTTAGTAAAACTTCATAATACTCCCTAAATCGATGGAATAACCACTATAAAATTATTATTTTCTTGATAAACGGAGACGACAAAGGCTCCAAACCTCTTTGAACATCATCATATGTTAGTGCAGGATGCAACTAGGCATTAAAACAATATTGTCATATTTTTTGAAATTTTCTCAAAATCTATGGGCTAACCCCTACAAAATATTGAGTTTTTGGTAAATACTTTATATACTGAAGCCTATAATCTTTAGTGTTGTTTTAAAATTTCTACCATATTCTACATTTGTATTAATGTATGCTAAACTCTTTTTCATGGTAAATGAGCATCGTTCAATTGTTTTTATCAATTAATTTAGTAAAACTTCATAATACTCCCTAAATCGATGGAATAACCACTATAAAATTATTATTTTCTTGATAAACGGAGACGACAAAGGCTCCAAACCTCTTTGAACATCATCATATGTTAGTGCAGGATGCAACTAGGCATTAAAACAATATTGTCATATTTTTTGAAATTTTCTCAAAATCTATGGGCTAACCCCTACAAAAATATTGAGTTTTTGGTAAATACTTTATATACTGAAGCCTATAATCTTTAGTGTTGTTTTAAAATTTCTACCATATTCTACATTTGTATTAATGTATGCTAAACTCTTTTTCATGGTAAATGAGCATCGTTCAATTGTTTTTATCAATTAATTTAGTAAAACTTCATAATACTCCCTAAATCGATGGAATAACCACTATAAAATTATTATTTTCTTGATAAACGGAGACGACAAAGGCTCCAAACCTCTTTGAACATCATCATATGTTAGTGCAGGATGCAACTAGGCATTAAAACAATATTGTCATATTTTTTGAAATTTTCTCAAAATCTATGGGCTAACCCCTACAAAAATATTGAGTTTTTGGTAAATACTTTATATACTGAAGCCTATAATCTTTAGTGTTGTTTTAAAATTTCTACCATATTCTACATTTGTATTAATGTATGCTAAACTCTTTTTCATGGTAAATGAGCATCGTTCAATTGTTTTTATCAATTAATTTAGTAAAACTTCATAATACTCCCTAAATCGATGGAATAACCACTATAAAATTATTATTTTCTTGATAAACGGAGACGACAAAGGCTCCAAACCTCTTTGAACATCATCATATGTTAGTGCAGGATGCAACTAGGCATTAAAACAATATTGTCATATTTTTTGAAATTTTCTCAAAATCTATGGGCTAACCCCTACAAAAATATTGAGTTTTTGGTAAATACTTTATATACTGAAGCCTATAATCTTTAGTGTTGTTTTAAAATTTCTACCATATTCTACATTTGTATTAATGTATGCTAAACTCTTTTTCATGGTAAATGAGCATCGTTCAATTGTTTTTATCAATTAATTTAGTAAAACTTCATAATACTCCCTAAATCGATGGAATAACCACTATAAAATTATTATTTTCTTGATAAACGGAGACGACAAAGGCTCCAAACCTCTTTGAACATCATCATATGTTAGTGCAGGATGCAACTAGGCATTAAAACAATATTGTCATATTTTTTGAAATTTTCTCAAAATCTATGGGCTAACCCCTACAAAAATATTGAGTTTTTGGTAAATACTTTATATACTGAAGCCTATAATCTTTAGTGTTGTTTTAAAATTTCTACCATATTCTACATTTGTATTAATGTATGCTAAACTCTTTTTCATGGTAAATGAGCATCGTTCAATTGTTTTTATCAATTAATTTAGTAAAACTTCATAATACTCCCTAAATCGATGGAATAACCACTATAAAATTATTATTTTCTTGATAAACGGAGACGACAAAGGCTCCAAACCTCTTTGAACATCATCATATGTTAGTGCAGGATGCAACTAGGCATTAAAACAATATTGTCATATTTTTTGAAATTTTCTCAAAATCTATGGGCTAACCCCTACAAAAATATTGAGTTTTTGGTAAATACTTTATATACTGAAGCCTATAATCTTTAGTGTTGTTTTAAAATTTCTACCATATTCTACATTTGTATTAATGTATGCTAAACTCTTTTTCATGGTAAATGAGCATCGTTCAATTTTTTTATCAATTAATTTAGTAAAACTTCATAATACTCCCTAAATCGATGGAATAACCACTATAAAATTATTATTTTCTTGATAAACGGAGACGACAAAGGCTCCAAACCTCTTTGAACATCATCATATGTTAGTGCAGGATGCAACTAGGCATTAAAACAATATTGTCATATTTTTTGAAATTTTCTCAAAATCTATGGGCTAACCCCTACAAAAATATTGAGTTTTTGGTAAATACTTTATATACTGAAGCCTATAATCTTTAGTGTTGTTTTAAAATTTCTACCATATTCTACATTTGTATTAATGTATGCTAAACTCTTTTTCATGGTAAATGAGCATCGTTCAATTGTTTTTATCAATTAATTTAGTAAAACTTCATAATACTCCCTAAATCGATGGAATAACCACTATAAAATTATTATTTTCTTGATAAACGGAGACGACAAAGGCTCCAAACCTCTTTGAACATCATCATATGTTAGTGCAGGATGCAACTAGGCATTAAAACAATATTGTCATATTTTTTGAAATTTTCTCAAAATCTATGGGCTAACCCCTACAAAAATATTGAGTTTTTGGTAAATACTTTATATACTGAAGCCTATAATCTTTAGTGTTGTTTTAAAATTTCTACCATATTCTACATTTGTATTAATGTATGCTAAACTCTTTTTCATGGTAAATGAGCATCGTTCAATTGTTTTTATCAATTAATTTAGTAAAACTTCATAATACTCCCTAAATCGATGGAATAACCACTATAAAATTATTATTTTCTTGATAAACGGAGACGACAAAGGCTCCAAACCTCTTTGAACATCATCATATGTTAGTGCAGGATGCAACTAGGCATTAAAACAATATTGTCATATTTTTTGAAATTTTCTCAAAATCTATGGGCTAACCCCTACAAAAATATTGAGTTTTTGGTAAATACTTTATATACTGAAGCCTATAATCTTTAGTGTTGTTTTAAAATTTCTACCATATTCTACATTTGTATTAATGTATGCTAAACTCTTTTTCATGGTAAATGAGCATCGTTCAATTGTTTTTATCAATTAATTTAGTAAAACTTCATAATACTCCCTAAATCGATGGAATAACCACTATAAAATTATTATTCTTGATAAACGGAGACGACAAAGGCTCCAAACCTCTTTGAACATCATCATATATTAGTGCTGGATACAACTAGGCATTAAAACAATATTGTCATATTTTTTGAAATTTTCTCAAAATCTATGGGCTAACCCCTACAAAATATTGAGTTTTTGGTAAATACTTTATATACTGAAGCCTATAATCTTTAGTGTTGTTTTAAAATTTCTACCATATTCTACATTTGTATTAATGTATGCTAAACTCTTTTTCATGGTAAATGAGCATCGTTCAATTGTTTTTATCAATTAATTTAGTAAAACTTCATAATACTCCCTAAATCGATGGAATAACCACTATAAAATTATTATTTTCTTGATAAACGGAGACGACAAAGGCTCCAAACCTCTTTGAACATCATCATATGTTAGTGCAGGATGCAACTAGGCATTAAAACAATATTGTCATATTTTTTGAAATTTTCTCAAAATCTATGGGCTAACCCCTACAAAAATATTGAGTTTTTGGTAAATACTTTATATACTGAAGCCTATAATCTTTAGTGTTGTTTTAAAATTTCTACCATATTCTACATTTGTATTAATGTATGCTAAACTCTTTTTCATGGTAAATGAGCATCGTTCAATTTTTTTATCAATTAATTTAGTAAAACTTCATAATACTCCCTAAATCGATGGAATAACCACTATAAAATTATTATTTTCTTGATAAACGGAGACGACAAAGGCTCCAAACCTCTTTGAACATCATCATATGTTAGTGCAGGATGCAACTAGGCATTAAAACAATATTGTCATATTTTTTGAAATTTTCTCAAAATCTATGGGCTAACCCCTACAAAAATATTGAGTTTTTGGTAAATACTTTATATACTGAAGCCTATAATCTTTAGTGTTGTTTTAAAATTTCTACCATATTCTACATTTGTATTAATGTATGCTAAACTCTTTTTCATGGTAAATGAGCATCGTTCAATTTTTTTATCAATTAATTTAGTAAAACTTCATAATACTCCCTAAATCGATGGAATAACCACTATAAAATTATTATTTTCTTGATAAACGGAGACGACAAAGGCTCCAAACCTCTTTGAACATCATCATATGTTAGTGCAGGATGCAACTAGGCATTAAAACAATATTGTCATATTTTTTGAAATTTTCTCAAAATCTATGGGCTAACCCCTACAAAATATTGAGTTTTTGGTAAATACTTTATATACTGAAGCCTATAATCTTTAGTGTTGTTTTAAAATTTCTACCATATTCTACATTTGTATTAATGTATGCTAAACTCTTTTTCATGGTAAATGAGCATCGTTCAATTGTTTTTATCAATTAATTTAGTAAAACTTCATAATACTCCCTAAATCGATGGAATAACCACTATAAAATTATTATTTTCTTGATAAACGGAGACGACAAAGGCTCCAAACCTCTTTGAACATCATCATATGTTAGTGCAGGATGCAACTAGGCATTAAAACAATATTGTCATATTTTTTGAAATTTTCTCAAAATCTATGGGCTAACCCCTACAAAATATATTGAGTTTTTGGTAAATACTTTATATACTGAAGCCTATAATCTTTAGTGTTGTTTTAAAATTTCTACCATATTCTACATTTGTATTAATGTATGCTAAACTCTTTTTCATGGTAAATGAGCATCGTTCAATTTTTTTATCAATTAATTTAGTAAAACTTCATAATACTCCCTAAATCGATGGAATAACCACTATAAAATTATTATTTTCTTGATAAACGGAGACGACAAAGGCTCCAAACCTCTTTGAACATCATCATATGTTAGTGCAGGATGCAACTAGGCATTAAAACAATATTGTCATATTTTTTGAAATTTTCTCAAAATCTATGGGCTAACCCCTACAAAATATTGAGTTTTTGGTAAATACTTTATATACTGAAGCCTATAATCTTTAGTGTTGTTTTAAAATTTCTACCATATTCTACATTTGTATTAATGTATGCTAAACTCTTTTTCATGGTAAATGAGCATCGTTCAATTGTTTTTATCAATTAATTTAGTAAAACTTCATAATACTCCCTAAATCGATGGAATAACCACTATAAAATTATTATTTTCTTGATAAACGGAGACGACAAAGGCTCCAAACCTCTTTGAACATCATCATATGTTAGTGCAGGATGCAACTAGGCATTAAAACAATATTGTCATATTTTTTGAAATTTTCTCAAAATCTATGGGCTAACCCCTACAAATATATTGAGTTTTTGGTAAATACTTTATATACTGAAGCCTATAATCTTTAGTGTTGTTTTAAAATTTCTACCATATTCTACATTTGTATTAATGTATGTTAATACCATATTTAGTGTTATATAGTGTGTTTTAAACTACTATTTTTCATGGTAAATGATCATCGTTTAATTGTTTTTATCAATTAATTTAGTAAAACTTCATAATACCCCCTAAATCGATGGAGTAACCACTATAAAATTATTATTTTCTTGATAAACGGAGACGACCATGGCTCCAAACCTCTTTGAACATCATCATATGTTAGTGCATGATGAAACTAGGCATTAAAACAATATTGTCATATTTTTTGAAATTTTCTCAAAATCTATGGGCTAACCCCTACAAAAATATTGAGTTTTTGGTAAATACTTTATATACTAAAGCCTATAATCTTTAGTGTTGTTTTAAAATTTCTACCATATTCTACATTTGTATTAATGTATGATAAACTCTTTTTCATGGTAAATGAGCATCGTTTAATTGTTTTTATCAATTAATTTATTAAAACTTCATAAAACTCCCTAAATCGATGGAATAACCACTATAAAATTACTATTTTCTTGAAAACGGAGGCAACAAATGCTCCAAACCTCTTTGAACATCATCATATGTTAGTGCAGGATGCAACTAGGCATTAAAACAATATTGTCATATTTTTTGAAATTTTCTCAAAATCTATGTGCTAACCCCTACAAAAATATTGAGTTTTTGGTAAATACTTTATATACTGAAGCCTATAATCTTTAGTGTTGTTTTAAATTTTCTACCATATTCTACATTTGTATTAATGTATGCTAAACTCTTTTTCATGGTAAATGAACATTGTTCAATTTTTTTTATCAACTAATTTAGTAAAATTTCATAAAACTCCCTAAATCGATGGAATAACCACTATAAAATCACTATTCTCTTGAAAAACGGAGGCAACAAATGCTCCAAACCTCTTTGAACATCATCATATGTTAGTGCAGGATGCAACTAGGCATTAAAACAATATTGTCATATTTTTTGAAATTTTCTCAAAATCTATGTGTTAACCCCCCTACAAAAATATTGAGTTTTTGGTAAATACTTTATATACTGAAGCCTATAATCTTTAGTGTTGTTTTAAAATTTCTACCATATTCTACATTTGTATTAATGTATGCTAAACTCTTTTTCATGGTAAATGAGCATTGTTCAATTTTTTTTATCAACTAATTTAGTAAAACTTCATAATACTCCCTAAATCGATGGAATAACCACTATAAAATTATTATTTTCTTGATAAACGGAGACGACAATGGCTCCAACCCTCTTTGAACATCATCATATGTTAGTGCAGGATGCAACTAGGCATTAAAACAATATTGTCATATTTTTTGAAATTTTCTCAAAATCTATGGGCTAACCCCGACAAAAATATTGAGTTTTTGGTAAATACTTTATATACTGAAGCCTATAATCTTTAGTGTTGTTTTAAAATTTCTACCATATTCTACATTTGTATTAATGTATGTTAAACTCTTTTTCATGGTAAATGAGCATCGTTTAATTGTTTTTATCAATTAATTTAGTAAAACTTCATAATACCCCTAAATCGATGGAATAACCACTATAAAATTATTATTTTCTTGATAAACGGAGACGACAATGGCTCCAAACCTCTTTGAACATCATCATATGTTAGTGCATGATGAAACTAGGCATTAAAACAATATTGTCATATTTTTTGAAATTTTCTCAAAATCTATGGGCTAAATACTGAGTTTTTGGTAAATACTTTATATACTAAAGCCTATAAACTTTAGTGTTGTTTTAAAATTTCTACCATATTCTACATTTGTATTAATGTATAATAAACTCTTTTTCATGGTAAATGAGCATCGTTTAATTGTTTTTATCAATTAATTTATTAAAACTTCATAAAACTCCCTAAATCGATGGAATAACCACTATAAAATCACTATTCTCTTGAAAAACGGAGACAACAAATGCTCCAAACCTCTTTGAACATCATCATATGTTAGTGCAGGATGCAACTAGGCATTAAAATAATATTGTCATATTTTTTGAAATTTTCTCAAAATCTATGTGTTAACCCCCCTACAAAAATATTGAGTTTTTGGTAAATACTTTATATACTGAAGCCTATAAACTTTAGTGTTGTTTTAAATTTTCTACCATATTCTACATTTATATTAATGTATGCTAAACTCTTTTTCATGGTAAATGAACATTGTTCAATTTTTTTTATCAACTAATTTAGTAAAACTTCATAATACTCTCTAAATCGATGGAATAACCACTATAAAATTATTATTTTCTTGATAAACGGAGACGACAATGGCTCCAACCCTCTTTGAACATCATCATATGTTAGTGCAGGATGCAACTAGGCATTAAAACAATATTGTCATATTTTTTGAAATTTCTCAAAATCTATGGGCTAACCCCTACAAAAATATTGAGTTTTTGGTAAATACTTTATATACTGAAGCCTATAATCTTTAGTGTTGTTTTAAATTTTTTACCATATTCTACATTTGTATTAATGTATGCTAAACTCTTTTTTATGGTAAATGAGCATCGTTCATTTTTTTTTATTAATTAATTTGTAAAACTTCATAATACTCCCTAAATCGATGGAATAACCACTATAAAATTATTATTTTCTTGATAAACGGAGACGACAAAGGCTTCAAACCTCTTTGCCCATCAACATATATTAGTGCAGGATGCAACAAGGCATTAAAACAATATTGTCATATTTTTTGAAATTTTCTCAAAATCTATGGGTTAACCCCTACGAAAATATTGAGTTTTTGTTAAATGTTTTATATACTGAAGCCTATAATCTTTAGTGTTGTTTTAAAATTTCTACCATATTCTACTTTTTTATTATTGTATTTTAAGCTCTTTTTCATTGTATATGGGAATCGATATATTTTTTATCAATTAATTTAGTAAAACTTCATAATACTTCCTAAATCGAAGGAATAACCACTATAAAATCACGTTTTTCTTGAAAAATGGAGACAACAAAGGCTCCAAACCCTTTTGAACATTATAATATATTAGTGCATGATGAAACTATACATAAAAAATATTGTTGTATTGTTTGAAATTTTCTCAAAATCTATGTATTAACCCCTACAAAAATATTGAGTTTTTGGTAAATACTTTATATAGTGAAACCTATAATCTTTAGTGTTGTTTTAAAATTTTTAATCATTTTCTACTTTTGTATTAATGTATGCAAAACTTTTTTTCATTATAAATGATCATCGTTCAATTGTTTTTAGAAATTAATTTAGTAGAACTTCATATAGTCCCTAAATTAGAGGAATAGCCATTATAAAGTCGCTATATTTTTGAAAAAAAGAGACAACAAAGGCTTCAAACCTCTTTGAACATCATCATATATTAGTGCAGGATGCAACTATCCATTAACACAATATTGTCATATTTTTTGAAATTTTCTCAAATTTCATGTGTCCCCTACGAAAATATAGAGTTTTTGGTAAATGTTTTATATACTGAAGCCTATAATCTTAAGTGTTGTTTTAAAATTTCTAACCATATTCTACATTTTTATTAATGTATTTTAAGCTCTTTTTCATTGTATATGGGAATCAATATTGTCATATCAGTAAAACTTCATAATACTCCCTAAATCGAAGGAATAACCACTATAAAATCACTTTTTTCTTGAAAAATGGAGACAACAAAGGCTCCAAACCCCTTTGAACATTATTATATGTTAGTGCATGATGAAACTATGCATTAAAACAATATTGTTGTATTTTTTGAAATTTTCTCAAAATCTATGTATTAACCCCTACAAAAATATTAAGTTTTTTAGTAATACTTTATATAGTGAAGCCTATAATCTTTAGTGTTGTTTTAAAATTTCTAACCATATTCTACATTTGTATTAATGTATGCTAAACTCTTTTTCATTATAAATGATCATCGTTCAATTGTTTTTAGAAATTAATTTAGTAGAACTTCATATACTCCCTAAATTAGTGGAATAACCATTATAAAATTGCTATTTTTTTTGAAAAATAGAGACAACAAAGTCTCCAAACCTATTTGAACATCAACATATATTAGTGGAGGATGCAACTATGCATTAAAACAATATTGTCATATTTTTTGAAATTTTCTCAAAATCCATGTTTTAACTAACCCCTACGAAAATATTGAGTTTTTGGTAAATGTTTTATATACTGAAGACTATAATCTTTAGTGTTGTTTTAAAATTTGTAACCACATTCTACATTTTTATTAATGTATTTTAAGCTCTTTTTCATTGTATATGAGAATCGATATATTTTTTATCAATCAATCTAGTAAAACTTCATAATACTCCCTAAATCAAAGAAATAACCACTATAAAATCCTTTTTTCTTGAAAAATGGAGACAACAAAGGCTCCAAACCCCTTTGAACATTATTATATGTTAATGCATGATGAAACTATGCATTAAAACAATATTGTTGTATTTTTTGAAATTTTCTCAAAATCTATGTATTAACCCCTACAAAAATATTGAGTTTTTGTTAAATACTTTATATAGTGAAGCCTATAATCTTTAGTGTTGTTTTAAAATTTCTAACCATATTCTACATTTGTGTTAATGTATGCTAAAATCTTTTACATTATAAATGATCATCATTCAATTGTTTTTAGAAATTAATTTAGTAGAACTTCATATACTTCCTAAATTAGAGGAATAACAATTATAAAATTGCTATTTTGCTTTGAAAAATAGAGACAACAAAGGCTCCAAACCTCTTTGACCATCAACATATATTAGTGCAGGATGCAACTATGCATTAAAACAATATTGTCATATTTTTTGAAATTTTCTCAAAATCCATGTGTTAACCCCTACGAAAATATTGAGTTTTTGGTAAATGTTTTATATATTGAAGACTATAATCTTTTGTAACCACATTCTACATTTTTATTAATGTAGTTTAAGCTATATTTCATTGTATATGAGAATCGATATATTTTTATATCAATTAATTTAGTAAAACTTCAAAATACTCTCTAAATCGAAAGAATAACCACTATAAAATCACTTTTTCTTGAAAAATAGAGACAACAAAGGCTCCAAAACCCCTTTGAACATTATTATATGTTAGTGCATAATGAAACTATGCATTAAAACAATATTGTTGTATTTTTTTGAAATTTTCTCAAAATCTATGTATTAACCCCTACAAAAATATTGAGTTTTTTAGAAATACTTTATATACTGAAGCCTATAATCTTTAGTGTTGTATTAAAATTTCTAACCATATTCTACATTTGTATTAATGTATCCTAAACTCTTTTTCATTATAAATGATCATCGTTCAATTGTTTTTAGAAATTAATTTAGTAGAACTTCATATACTCCCTAAATTAGAGGAATAACCATTATAAAATCGCTATTTTTTATAAAAATAGAGACAACAAAGGCTCCAATCCTCTTTGAACTTCATCATATATTAGTGCAGGATTCAACTATCCATTAACACAATATTGTCATATTTTTTGAAATTTTCTCAAATTTCATGTATTTAAACCCCTACGAAAATATTGAGTTTTTGGTATATGTTTTATATACTGAAGCCTATAATCTTAAGTGTATTTTTAAATTTCTAACCACATTCTACATTTTTATTAATGTATTTTAAGCTCTTTTTCATTGTATATGGGAATCGATAAATTTTTTATCAATTAATTTAGTAAAACTTCATATAACTCCCTAAATCGAAGGAATAACCACTATAAAATCACTTTTTCTTGAAAAATGGAGACAACAAAGGCTCCAAACCCCTTTGAACATTATTATATCTTAGTGCATGATGAAACTATGCATTAAAATAATATTGTTGTATTTTTTGAAATTTTCTCAAAATATATGTATTAACCCCTACAAAAATATTGAGTTTTTTAGAAATACTTTATATAGTGAAGCCTATAATCTTTAGTGTTGTTTTAAAATTTCTAACCATATTCTACATTTGTATTAATGTATTCTAAACTCTTTTTCATTATAAATGATCATCGTTCAATTGTTTTGAGAAATTAATTTAGTAAAACTTCATATACCCCCTAAACTAAAGGAATAACCATTATAAAATTGCTATTTGTTTGAAAAATAGAGACAACAAAGGCTCCAAACGTCTTTGACAATCAACATATATTAGTGCAGGATGCAATTATGCATTAAAACAATATTGTCATATTTTTTGAAATTTTCTCAAAATCCATGTGTTAACCCCTACGAAAATATTGAGTTTTTGGTAAATGTTTTATATACTGAAGCCTATAATCTTTAGTGTTGTTTTAAAATTTCTAATCATATTCTACATTTATATTAATGTATTTTAAGCTTTTTTCATTGTATATGAGAATCGATATATTTTTTATCAATTAATTTAGTAAAACTTCATAAAAGTCCCTAAATCAAAGAAATAACCACTATAAAATCACTTTTTTCTTGAAAAATGGAGACAACAAAGGCTCCAAACCTCTTTGAACATTATTATATGTTAGTGCATGTTGAAACTATGTATTAAAACAATATTGTTGTATTTTTTGAAATTTTCTCAAAATCTATGTATTAACTCCTACAAAAATATTGAGTTTTTGGTAAATACTTTATATAGTGAAGCCTATAATCTTTAGTGTTGTTTTAAAATTTCTAATCATTTTCTACATTTGTATTAATGTATGCTAAACTCTTTTTCATTATGAATGATCATCGTTCAATTGTTTTTAGAAATTAATTTTGTAGAACTTCATATACTCCCTATATTAGAGGAATAACCATTATAAAATCGCTTTTTTTTTGAAAAATAGAGACAACAAGGGCTCCAAATCTCTTTGAACATCAACATATATTAATGCAGGATGAAACTGTGCATTAAAACAATATTGTCATATTTTTTGAAATTTACTCAAAATCCCATACGAAAATATTGAGTTTTTGGTAAATGTTTTATATACTGAAGCCTATAATCTTTAGTGTTGTTTTAAAATTTTTAACCACATTCTACATTTTTATTAATGTATTTTAAGCTCTTTTTCATTGTATATGGGAATTGATAAAATTTTTTTGTCAATTAATTTAGTAAAACTTCATAATACTACCTAAATCGAAGGAATAACCAGTATAAAATCATTTTTTCTTGAAAAATGGAGAAAACAAAGGCTCCAAACCCCTTTGAACATTATTATATGTTAGTGCATGATGAAACTATACATTAAAACATTATTGTTGTATTTTTTAAAATTTTCTCAAAGTCTGTACAAAAATATTGAGTTTTTCGTAAATACTTTATATAGTGAAGCCTATAATCTTTAGTGTTGTTTTAAAATTTCTAACCATATTCTACATTTGTATTATTGTATGCTAAACTCTTTTTCATTATAAATGAGCATCGTTAAATTGTTTTTATCAATCAATTATTTTATATCATATAAAATAGAAAAAATGTTTGTTTGAATTAATAAATTTTATTTATGTGTTTGCATCATTTTAATCATATACGTAATATTTACTGAGTTTTTAATTATCGATATATATGTATTATTTAATAATATGTAAAAGAACATATAATACATAAAACTAATTTATATAATATTTATCCCACGCAAGGCGCCGATCTTAACCTAGTACTTATTAACACTTGAGTCTATAGCTATTCAAAAAATCAATAGTAGTTGTGTTTAAGACTATCATGTCCTAAAATTGAGACTGAGGGCAATCATCTTATTTCCCACATTGGAATAAATATATTAGCGTTCTATGTTTATATAGGGTGAACAAAAATATGAAAACTACATACTTTGTGGCAAAGGTTTATCATTAAAAAATTGGAAATAACACTTGTCATAAAAGTGTTTTTCCTAAGTTGTCATAAAGGTTAGATTAAATTTATTAAGAAAAATAAGGAGGTTATGAGATTTACCATTTCATCTATATTTTGCCTTTTAAAATTTTAATTCCAGTTGGACTAAGATTTTAGATGTGATTGGGTAGAAAAAAGATCAATGTAATTAAGAAAAGTAAAGAAGGTATAAGATTTACCATTTTTATCTATATTTTTTTTTTTGAAACTTCAATTCCAGTTGGACTACCGTTTTCGATGTGATTGGATAGAAGAAAAAAAATCAATGTAATTAAGAAAAGTGAGGAAGGTATAAAAATCTCTAAATTTTCTTTTTGGTAGCTTCTTTCTCTTGCTCACAGTGCTAGTGATACGGTGTAGAAGAAAATAGATTAAAAAACATATCATTTACCATAAAAACTATGAATTTTAAAAACTTATTGCTAGATATTAACCCAAAGAAATATTTAAGAAATTAATAGCAAATTAAAACAAAAGGGGACAAAATAAGTTTAAATGATGCGCATTGCATAGAATAGAATATGAAAGTCTCTGGACACAAATACAATAGGCATGCATTGTATTTGATGGGCTCTAGATGAGCATGCTTTATTCACATAAAACAAAAGTAGATATTAGGAAGAATTAAATAAAATGATTATTCAGGTTTTCTTAAATCCTTGATGCAGCTTCCTATGTTACATGGAAACGGAAGCGGGTACGTGGAAGCGGAAGCGTATGGAAGCGCAGAAGCGAGATTTTTTAAAAAATTAGGAAGCGGATACGTGTTGGAAGCGTATCCACATATATATATATATATATGAATATATATACATATATAAGATTATTTTTTAAAATCTAAAACTAAAAATTATATGATTTAAATTTAAAATAAAGCATTTATTCTTATAATAATTTTCAAATGACTTCATATTTAAACTGTGAAAATACACATAAATTAAATTAAATAATATTATATTATATTTTTTAATTCCTTATAATTAATTGACATAATATATTTGAATATATGATTTATCTTTAATAAAAACCTCAATGCATAAAGATAATTTATAGTATTAGTTTTAATATTTATATATTCTTATTCTCTCTATTCAATACTATTAAAATTTGGATTATATATAAATTAAAAACTATAATTTTATATTTTTATTGATATAAGACATTGTTTTTTTTTAAATGGAAGCGTGATTCCAAAACGGAATCGTAAGCTTCCAATGTGTTTTTAAAGAGAATATTTTAGAAGCGTTTTGGAAGCGAGATTCCGTAAGCTTCCACAAGGTTCCGATTCCGATTCCGGTTCCGAAGCGTGAAGCGGACGTCCGATGAAGCTTCCGTGCAACGTAGGCAGCTTCTCGAGATAACTTATTTACACCAACCTTCGCAATTTTGTCTGGTCCCGGAGCAACCCCCAGTGGAGGAACAACAAAAGCAAGTCTTATCTTTGGTTTTGAGTTTTGGGCATACTTTTTGGCTGCATGTTCCTTTAGCTGCATCGACAACTATATAAACAAAAAAGTAACAACAATATCATTTGGAGGAAAAACAACTATCGAGGATATGATGATGGAATTACAATGGTGAAAAAGATAGATGATGAACAAATGAAAACTATTATAAATGCATACATTCTTGAAGAGGAGATAAAGCAATCAAGATGATGCAAAAGATAGCGAACTGTGATGACGACATATTGTTTATGATAACGTTTATGATTAATTCTTTTGAATTTAAACTTACTGGTTTGATGGTTGAAAGCTCCTTTTAAGATTGATTAATTTATAGATCGAAGTGTTGCTCGCCTTGCATGGCGATCCATAAAAATGGGTAGATTTGTTTGACTTGTTTTGTGGTGATTATATTAGAATTTATTTTTTTCCTTACTTAATTGTTTACAGAAACAGTCAAACTATTGTATGGTAAAGAAAAATACATATGAATTATTAACTGATTTTTTTAAAACACAAACTACTAATTATTTATAATCAACTAATTCTTAATATATATATATATATAGAGAGAGAGATAATAAAGATTTTACTAAATGTATCCATGAAGTAATGCTAAGTACCACGGCGTTGCTACTGCAGTTCTTCTGTTCATCCATGGCTGTTTTTGGGATTGGACAATCCCGGGGACAAATACAAAGGGACTAGACACAATGTATCCAAAACATGTTTTTAAGTGATAAATGTATTCAAACAACTTGGATCTGCTTCTTGTGTTGAATCTCAAATATAATAGTTGTCTGTTCTTGTTTGACTACGGATTGGGTTCGAGATGATTGGTTTTTTTGCTGAGTCAGTTGGGATTCAAATGAACCTAGTAAACATTTTTACAGCCGTCAGCAAACGTCAAACGCTAACACTGTGAACCATTTGTAAACGTTTAAAAGTGAACCAATTAATAAGCTTTTGGATAAGGGTCTGACTGGTTCAAATGCAGCGGTTGCGGTTGCGGTTGAGGGAGTTTGTGGATGTGGACGGTTGCGGTTTCTAGCAGTTTTAAGATATTTGTACGACTGGTACTGCGGTTAAAAATTGGTGCGTTTGCGGGTAACCTATGACTGGTTAACTACCAAATGCGGTAACAGTCAAATAATGAATTAATAATATTTATATTTAATATAATTATAAAAATATCAAAAATCATAAAATTATAATAAATATAAAATTTATATTTAGAAAGTTATAATTTTAATTTTTAAAATTTTATTGAAATTGTTTTTATTATAAAATTTTATAATATTAATTAAAATATATTAGATATATTTTAATATTTTCATAATTTCAATTTTAAATTTTTTATTAAATATTTTTACTTTTGTATATATATTGTTTTAAAAAAAAGTTTACACTTCCGCAACCGCCCGCAACCGCAAACGCTAGCTGGAGTTAGCTTTTGAATTTATGAGATTCGGAGCGGTTTGAAGCGGTTTAGAGCGATTTGAGTGATTGTTGCAAACCGCCGACAACCGCTACCAACCGCAAAAGCTGCGTTTGCGGGTGGTAGCGAGAAAACCAGTCAACCCCTTACTCTAATGAATAAACTAAACTAATGGAAATTAAGATTAAAATATGTATTATGAAACATCATTTTATCATCATAAAATGAAAAGAGTATAGTATAATGAATGGTTTCAGAAAAAGAATAGCAGAGTGAAATTATCTAATCAATAAACAAAAGGTTAAAAGGTTTCTAAAGCAACTTTTAGTGTTCATTGTCATTTCGTCCATTGAATGTGCACTAAAGTTTTCAGTGAGTCATGCTTTGTGTCCACCGTTGAATGTGCTTCGCTGTTCACCACTCACAGTGTTGTTTTTCTTTTCTTTCTTGTTTTTTCCACTGTGGTTTTATTACATGCAATAAACCTTTATCTTTCACAAAATAATTCTTTAGTTTTTTTTTTTTTTTTTTAAAGGCTTTCATATTAATTTTTTTTTTTTTTTTTTTTGGATTTTTTTTAAAACATACAACAGCTGGAAAATAAGAAAGCTAAAAAAAAAAAAAAAAAAAAAAAAAAAAAAAAAAATAAAAGCTAAAAAGAAAAATAGAACCAACCCAACGCAACAAACGGTTTACCAAAACCGGAACAGACCACGAAACCCTAAAATACCGCGAGAAGAGCAAAAGAGATGACGGCCGCCACCGAATTGAATCCGCCGGAACCTTCCTCCGAAGAGGCGCCACGTCGACCGCGATTCATCGCCTAAAGCCGGAGCATCGGAGCCGAACAAGCCGAGAGATGAAGCACTTCCGTCAGTAAGGAAACCAGCAAAGCCTAGGGTGATAGATATCACCGGACACAACAGAGAGACTCGTCTTTGGAGAGAACCTGAAAAGAAAACAGAGAGCACAAAAGGGAAAAGGAAACCACCGAAGCTGGAAGGTATCGCCAGTACGGAGCAGCCGCTTGAATTGGTCTAGACCGCACCCCGCAAACCACTCGCCTCCACCGCCTCCAGCTTTCCTCCTTCTCAGCAGAGCCTGCCGTCCTCATAGCAGGCAAACAAACTGATAGTTAGTCAACCGGAGTTCCAGATCCAGAGAGACCAGCCCTTACGCGTCAAGCCACCCCGAAACGAAGCCCTAACCGCCACGCCTCTTCACCGGAGAGCACTCCACTGCCGTGGGAGAGGATGAGAGAACCAGGGAGAGCTTGGGGTCCACGCGCTTAATCCGACCCCTCAGATCTACCACATGAAGCTAGAGCCCCGGCCAAACCTCCCCACCACCGAGCAAACACACAACCGCCTTGAAAGCTCCACTCTCACAACGCTAGCTTAGATTTCGAGATCCGGAAAGGAGACACAGCGAAGGGTGGAGGAGAGGAGACACAGAGAGGGAGCCCTCTCACGGCAGTGACGGCCGAAGCCCACCACCGGAGAGGCGAACGTTTTCACCGGAAATCGCCTTTTTCTTTAGAGTGGAGAGAGACTTCTTGTTTTTTTTTTTTTTTTTTTTTTTTTTTTTTTTTTTATAATTCTTTAGTTAAACATGGAAAATACAGTTTTACACTTAAAAATTGTTAATCGCTCAAAAGAAAATTGCAAACGTCTAACCATATTATTAAGAAATATCATATTATTATATTCTTTCTTGATTAAATGGTAGATGAATCAGATGCTGTCAGGTTTAATGGAACAGGCTGCGTTCTGTTTAAAAAGTAGCTAGGAAAGGCACTTTTGATGCTTTTTTTTTCCTCTGTATAAAATAATATAAAGTAAAAACAAAATATCTCAGGTTTCAGGTAAAAAGAGGTACGGTGCAATCGTACTGCAGCCACGGAACAAAAGTCCAAATTACCTTAGCTTTTGTTGTGTTTTCTTTTTTGATCAAAAGCTTTTGTTGTGTTAAGTGTGTTGTCCATTACTCCACTGTTTAATCATTTTCATCTCTTCGTCTTTGCTTTGTCAATCAAACGAAGTATTTACCTGCCTTTTCTTCTTTCATTATCTGAGTATACAAGTTTTATATCCAACATTCAAATAATCATCTATGGATTTCTAAAATCAAGATAACCCAGACAAATGTGTTTGTATATTTTTAAAAAAAAAAAAAAAAGTGTTTGTACATCTTTCTGATTGAGCTATTATTGTCCACCCTATACACTAATAATTTTTTTTTAAATGATACTATTAAAATATGGAACCTCTTAAAAACTTTACAAATAATAAAGGTGAAATAAAGATTGGCAACTTGGCTGTAATGTATGGTGATGCTACGTTCTGCATCCACACGTAATCCCAAACACACCAACCTCTCACGCCAATTATTGCTATATTTTTGGTTTTATATCCCAAGAAGTGAAATGGTTAAAGCAAAAATATTACATTTAAAAAAAAAAGATTTTTCTTTGTCTCTGACATATGATATGTTGTATGATGTATATGATACGACGGGTGCTGTACTGGTCCATTAGTGAGCCGAGTGGGTCTCCTCTGATTACTTTATCATCCATTCACATATGGTAACCAGCTAAACACAACTCTTTATTCAAGTTCCATCATAACCAAAATATTTGAGTAAGAATTTGGTGTCAAAGGGCCCCTTCTTTACATACTTTTTTTCTTCCTTATTGGATATTTATAAAACAAGATAAATGATGAAACGCTCTAATTAGCCATTTTAGCATGTATATATTTATAGAAAATGTATTTAAATTAATATCTACGAATTATTGATATTTATAAACCAAAATTATAACTATGATTAGCCATGTTTTAATGCAGTTAAGAAACATACTTATTTGGGATTACACTATTAATATAATTTCAACCACAGAAAATAGAAATCATATGCTTACTTGTAAGTTTAACCATCAGTTTTATAATTGAAGGAAAATATATGTATATTAAAAAACAAAATTGGAGGAATAAATAAATACAATCAGCCTCAGCAGGAAAACTCCACTACTATATAAACGCGTCATCGGCTTAGCCAAATTTCACGCCCTAAAAATCAGAGATTCCAATAACTTCTCTCTCTGTTAATACGATTCTGATTCTATTTTTTCTCAACCAATGGGCCACGAAACAAAGGCGCCGACGGAGACCACCACCACCCTCGTGTTCTCGTACGGAACTCTGAAGAGAGGATTCTCCAACCACGTCCTGATGCAAGATCTGATCCGATCCGGCGACGCTTCTTTCAAAGGAGTCTACCAAACCTTAGAGAAGTACCCCCTCGTCTGCGGACCCTACCGAGTCCCTTTCCTCCTCAACAAGCCTGGATCGGGTCAACGCGTCACGGGAGAGCTTTACTCGGTCTCTCCCCGCGGTCTCTCGCGTCTCGACGAGCTCGAAGGGATCAGCCGGGGCCATTACGTCAGACAACCGATCCGTCTCGCCGCGAAGGAAGAGGGCGGAGATCTTGAAACAGAGCGTGTCTCGTCGTCGTGCGTGGTGGAGGCGTACTACGCGCACAAGAGCTACGAGGAGGAGCTCTGGGAGAGGAATAGGAGGAGATCGTTCGGCGCGTACACGGAGAAGGAAGCGCGTGGGTATGTGAAGAGGAACGATAGGCCGCAGCATCTTAGCTTCTTGGATCATATCCGTATTTTCGTTTCTTCTCCATGTGACTGATTTTAATTTTCCCTCTCTCTCTCGGGAAAAAAATGGAAAAAGAAAAAAAACACTAGTTACTATTACATGTTGTAAGGGTCCCATCGGTCCTTCGTATCCGTACTACGGTTGTCCTTGGATTAGGTTCTGTGATTGCTGTTCGGATGTAAAACAATACAAGTCTTCTGTCTTAATAAGCTTTTGGTCGCTCTTGGTACTTGTGATCGTTTTGTACCCGAATCGAATCCCTGTTTGTAATCACTTATCAGAGATCAATTGTTCTCCGTCACAAAACTCAACATTATGTGATCAATTTCTCTGATAACAGTTTTTTTAACGTCTATAGAATTATAGATTGGAATTTAAACTACTACGCGATGTAAATTTTGATGTCACTCACTACGCAAGAAACCAACTTGCAAATGAGAAAATAAATATTTATTTTAAATTAAACAACTAACGTAGGTAGGTGTGTAAAGTCTCTGCGTGACTCGTGACAAGACGACAATGGCAATGTTAATAATATATGAAGAGCCCAATTATTTGAATTTAAGACCTTTTAATACTAAACTACCATTTGCCTTTTCATATGGACTAAAACATAACATATTCCAAAGATTTCAGATACATCAAGAAACAACTAACCTTGGTCACGTCACTATATTGCAAAAAAAAAAAGGAAAAACTGAACAATTTTGTTTGACTAAATACAAAGATTTTAGTCAATTTAGATCCTTTTCAAACTCTTCACCAACTCCAGTTACTTGAACAGTATACCAATACCGAGACTAGTTCATGATGCAAAGTAGAATATTATCAACCTCAAATGCTGTTTAATTATATTTGTTTTTTCTAATCAAAATGTCTCTATTAAGAGATGTGCCAGATATAAATCAGTTTTTCTAATTGTTAGTAACCAGTGAATGAGTAATAGCTACTGAAAATAAACGGCCCAGCCCAAAATTCGGATCGAATTGGGACTTAAAATCCGGTCCGACCCAGCTACGACACCTCCTAAAGACAGACAGGTTTATAGCAAGTAGACAAAAGAAGTATCGTATGGCGAGAGTATTTTGATTGAACCTTTTGAGTTGGTTTTAATAAATCCAAAAGCTATTAGATAGATGTCTAAAGCCACAAAGGTTGTCGTACCATAGGGCCTATACAAAAAGGCTTTTTCCGCACGTAGATAACTCCATTTTGATCATGCGTTTGCGGTTGATTTGAAGCAAGTCTCATCGCTGGTAGAGTAAACGCAGCCATCGTTCGAGAGCTGTTCCAATGCGTCCCTGCCATTACATATTTACAGAGACCAAGCAGTTGATGTCAAGAAAGATTACATTATTTATGTTGCAACTTTGTCAGTGAGAAAGAATGGAGAGATATACTTGACTTGTTGCAGCGGAATCCTCAACTCCCGTGCAATCACGTCGCAGTGGACTCCAGCTTCAGATCTCCTGGTGTATTCAAAATATATATAACCAAATATCAAACTCAAGTCATGCTTATAGAAGAGTGATCGAGGGAAAGATAAAATCAAACGAAAGAAGTTGAGTTTCAAATAGTAATATAATTAACACTAGTACAAAAACATTCATCTTCTGCAACAACTCGGTTTCAAACATCGGCAACAAGGCTTATATAACTGTGGTATGTTAAATGAGTTTTACTTAAAACACTTAACTACGGATGGCTCATAGGACTTTAGTGGTTGATATGCTCTCATTTATTAACCAAAGTCCAATCATGAGTATTGAAAGTTGAATGGATGATTACTCTTGGGGAGATTAGATGAACTTACAGGTGCATAGGTCGATTCAGGTAATTTAAGACTGTCTGCCTTACGCCATGCATTGGATCATTGAACTGGTTCGAGAACTGAAAAAATATTCTTCGATGATTAAAGAGAGCCACTAGAGCATATAAATTTTTGACTTCAAGATTGGATCTGTCTATATTATACCTGATTAGATGGACCGGTTTGGAATGGCCTTGCAGGCGTTGGCATTGATGAATATGGCTGAGGCCTAGGAGTTTCAGTAGCCTGAGTAATAGAACCACCCTGAAGTAGTTGAGGTTAGTATATAACAAGTTTTAGGCTCTGGAACAAAGCTTTAAACAATGGTAAAGGATAGGCTAATACCCGTGGCTTGGTGTTGTACATGTGAACATACATACACTCGGTAAAGTGGTGTACAATCTCGTTGAAGTCAGTGATAGGCCTGGAAGCATATAATTAGACTCAAAATTCAGATTTAGTAAGTTCATTTACTTAAGACGAAGAAACATAGAGCATGTAACATTTTAAACCACGAAGAAATATAATATAGATATAAATAGAAATCTCAAATCTAGAAAGCCAATGTGATATGGCTTGTTAAACCAAAGTATATCATAGACTGATCGATTATGTCAAGGAAACAAAGATACCTGACTGAGAAAACATTCATAGATCGCTTCCCCTGGAAACTTTTCAGGTGACCATGTAGGCGAACATACATTCCCAGCCTGCAGAAAATGTAGACTATCAGAATCAAAAACTATACCAAATCAAAGAATCTACAAATGTTCTGCAGAAATATACCTGACTGCTTCCATTTCTTCAGTTTCTTGACGTTCATGACACCTGCAGATCATTGTTCACTGTGAATTAGCAAGACATCTTAGAGGCCTTATGAGAGCATTTTCAAGTTGAAGTTTTATTCAAACAAGAAAAATATATGAAGTACATACCATCTGATGCACTCAACGCAGCCAGTACCATCATCTACAACAAAATCGACCTGGGTGATTCTGTTCTCAATCCTAGAAACTCGTCCAACAATTGCAACCTAAACAAAGACAACACAAGGCTCGAAAATACTTAACTCAGTAGACATCAAATCTATAGCATAAACACACCAGCAAGCTCAAGATCACCAAAGTAAATAATCTATAGATGTAAAACATACTTGACTGAACTTGACTCAGTAGACTCCAAACTTAACCGTTAATAGCCAAATATGCAGCAACAACAACAAGACGGCATAATATCTCAGAAAATGTAAATGAAATTGCCTATTGATATCAATCTTCATAACCGTTAACACTTAACTCAATAGACATAAAACCTATAGCAGAAACAAGTTTGACACCAAGCTCAAGATCACCAAAGTAAAGAATCTACAGCTGTTCAACATACTTGACTGAGAACTTGACTCGATAGACTCCAAACTTAACCGTTAATAGCCAAATACGCAGCAAAAACACAGCAAGAGAGCATAATACATCAGTCTAACTGCTGAAGAAGAAGTAAAACAGCTTACAGTGTTGATATCAACGCCGTCTATGGAGAAATTCGATTCACCATTGGTTGAAACACTGTTCAATTGCTTTAACGTCAGGGGAAGCAAGGTACGCGCATCCCGATTCTGCAAAAACAAATGAAAACTCAATACATCGCAGCAAATTTTCCCGAGAAACGCTAATTTTCCCGAGAAACCACTGGAAACCGAAAGGATCGGATGCATCAAACGAGTATCGAAACGGCATGATAATAATCGTAAGCGAGGAAACGATTGATCAAACTAATCTATGGCGAAGAAGATTTAGAGATGCGGGACCCTGGAAGCAGATGAGGATTCAGGCGCTTGCGTAGTGGCCTGAGAAGGCATGAAACCGCCGCCGGCGAATGCGGCGTTACCGTCGAACTCGCCTCCGTACATGGTTTTAGATTCTCTCTCTCGAAGCCCTAATGGAACGCCTCGTCGCTTCGGTGGAAGTATTTCGAAACAGCGCCTGAAGATTCTGGAAAAAAATCAGTGCATATTTAAGTCTTTAAATAATTATATTATATCAACTAATTAATGGAAAATTGTGTGTATTGTTCCCGCCAAAAAAAATTCCCATTTTCCCGCGATAGTTTTGAATTTTTTTTTCCCAAGTGTTTCTTTTTTTTTTGTTGAAAAACATATTTGTATAGTAATCTGAATGTTATTATTTTCAATTTACTTAAAAGACATTTATATATAAAATACGTACATTTGAAAAATATACATGTTTCGTATCTGAGTGGTAAGTGTAGTCTGAAGTTTAAACATAATAAATTATATTTTGTGGGTTAATTAATTTTTGTGGTTACTAATCACTTGTGATAATATGTTCAAATTGACAATATACAACAGAGTTTGAGCATTATTTTAGACGGTAGAAAGCGGATTTAAATATTTATAAGATATTTTTTTAAAAATAATTAGATTTGATCAAAAAAGTTTGAGCTATATTGTTTTTTTTATTAAACGATATCTTTGTTTGTTGCTTCACTGTTTTATTTATTTCTTTTGATAAAACTTAGTTAGAACTGAGTATTATCTTTAATCCCTAATCCAATGTTTATAGTTTTATAAATTGTAACTATAGATGATTTAATGATTTGATTTATACGTTAATTTGTTTGGTTGTCATCGATTACGTATACATCGGAGGATGAGATAACTAAATTAGATTTGTTGATATATATTACCTATAAATTAAAAACAAATTTCATTAATTTGATGTATTATCTAAAAATATTCTATAATATGCTATCCAAAAATATTTCACATCATAATATTTTGAAAATAAATATAAATCTATGTCTGTAGTTTTATGTATATACAAATGTTTTCAATTTTATTTTATGTAATAAAATTATCTTTTTTAAATAAATTATTTTATCGTATATAAAAATTAATATTTAATTAATTATTCTAATGTTTGTTGAATTGATAATATATCTATTTAATTTTTTTTGTAAAATTGTTAAATTGGTTTTCAATTTCTTTTTATAAATTGTTGAATGATATTTTTAAACATATATTTAGGTTATTTTGATATTTTTAGGTTCTAGGAACCTCGTTAGACAATGAAAATCTTACTCAAATCCTGTTTGAAAATTGGATTTGTATCTGAACGTGTACATGTCCATTCTAAATGATTATGCAAACAACAAATTTTTTTTGTTAACAGGCTTGAATTCTTATCATTAACGGAATAATTTGATTTAAACATGTAAAAATTATTATGATTAGCAGATAAAATCAATGACGTCGAATTATTATGGTAAATACAATTAATAAAATAGTGAAAGAAATAGTGAAAGAAATATAAAAGATATAATAAAATATTCATAATAGGTGAATTCTGTTTTTATTTATGTAATAAATAATGTCGAATTTTTGGAAAAGACAATAAACGAAATAGTTAAAATTGATTTTAAAAATGAATCCGATGTAAGAAATCAATTAAAATTATGTAAGTAATGTTTAAACTTTAAAACTTTAGTTTTAATAGTATTGATTATCGATAATTTAATGATATATAATTAATTTGTTTGGTCGTTATCCTCTGCGTATTTATCGGAGCATACGAGTCCCAATCGGGATTTTGGTTAAATTTTATGTGAGTATATATAGGCATGATGATCTTAGCATTATCTGTGGCTAGACAAAACCTAAGCAAAGCTTTCTATCATTCTCTCTGTTGTGGTTCATCAATCGTTTCCTTTATATGTCTTTATCTCTTGATCTCTCTACTCAAACCTAACTTTGAGCAAGTTTGATTTTATTTTTTTCAGGTTGATCACTGATCCTTAGCAGCAGCAACAGCACCAATCTTTGACCGTGGCTATGGATCCTACGATTAAGACTAAGTAAGCGTTTCCGATATTCGTCTGATTGTTCTAACTCTCTGCTGCTTCATCTATATTTTTAATCACGATTGCATGTTGAGTTGTTAGTTGTTGCCTCCATTGATTCAGCTGCTTTAACATAAGGCTTTACTAGAGTGTGTGTGTGTGTGTGTGATAGAGAGACATGAACACTAGTTCTTGTTTCAATCCAGATATACAAAAGTAGACAGTATTTTAACACTTTTAGTTGTGTTTCTTTTTAATCAGTGTGTTTTGGTTATAGACCTTTTTAAAATTTGGTTCAAAAGCGGAATATATTCTATTTTAGCTACAATCACTGGTTTAATTGGTGATGCTTGTATAGTTATTGCTATATGTTTCCTGTATGCAGTAGTTCCATAGTAGCATTCTATATTAATTTAATGGACTCATTGTTAATTGTACTGTTGAGGTTTCTGTTAGTGTGTTTATTGAGATTTTTTTTTGTAAGTTTAGTTCATTCTCAGCTGTCTCTGCTCTTGCTTGCCTGATGATACTTTTGGTTTGTTTTCTGAAGCAGAACTGGTCTATCCGAAACCACACTGCGCGCTCTGCGCAAATCATCTCCAGGATCTTTAGGAGTGCCTAAACTGAGTCAGATAATGACAAAATCTGAACCTAACTCTCCTGCACCGACCCGTCTTTCACTTGACCGCTCTCCTGCTAACAGGTCTCGTAAGGCTCCAACCCCACCAGAAGTAAGTTTCTCAATGGTATCTATCATCTTCTCAATATCTTGAATTTTCAAGAAGAATTGTTTGATATCCATTGTTCATTGTCTAATGACTGTTTGCAGAAAACTCGTACACGGAGTGTGAATGGATCATCAGAATCATCACAACCTCGGTCGATCCAACTTAAGGAAGATCTAAGAAAAGCTAATGAGCTGATAGCATCCCTCGAGAATGAACTTGAACAAGTGCGGGAAGAGTCACTCGAGAAACTCTACGAGGCTTTAGAAGCTCAAAAAACGGCTAAGGAGAGTTTCGAGATTGAAAAATTCAAGGCCGTTGAAGCAGGAGTAGAGGCAGCTCATTTAAAAGAAGAAGAACTAAAGAAAGAACTCGAGATCGTCAAGAACCAGCACGCTTCAGACTCGGCCGTTCTTCTTTTAGTAACCCGGGAGCTAGATAAAGTTAGCTTAGAATTGGCTAAAGCTGACGATGCCAAGAACATGCTTATGCATCAAGCAGATGATGCTAGCAAGAGGGCTGCTATTTTGAAAAGCGAGCTTGAGAATGCGAGAGGTTTTAAAGCTGAGGTTAAAAAACGAGATAAGATCATCGAGAAGCTTGATGGTGAGATAGAAGTTTTGAAGATGGACAAGTCTTACGCGGACGGGTCTGCTGACCAGTGGTGCAACAAAACCATAGTATTAGAGAGACAGCTGGAGGAAGCCAACACGATGAAGAGAACCGCCTCGGCGTCTCTTGCATCCCTGACGAAGCAGCTGGAAGGAAGCAATAAAAGATTGCGCGCTGTGGAGTCTGAGGTGACTGATCTCAAGGATAAGGCCAAGTTGATGGCGAAGATGGGGCTTAGGCAAAGCCAGGATCTCGAGAGATCAGGACAGATGCTAGAGGCTGCGGAAGAAGAGGCAGTGAAACTGAAGAGTGAGGTTGAAACTGTGAATGAGGAGAAAAGTAGAATCTCGTCAGAGCTGGAGAGGACTAAAGAGAAGTTGTTGAGTCTAGGTGGTCGAGATTACGAGACGCAACTAGAACATTACAAGAAGATGTTTGAGGAGGCGAGGCTTGAGATCGATGTACTCGTCAGTGCCTTGGAGCAGACCAAGATGAGAGAAGCTGGTTTGGTGAATCACGTGAAGAAGTTTGAGGAAGAAGTTTGTTCGATGGGGAAAGAGATTAATAGGTTGGGTGGTTTGGTTAAAAGGACTAAGGAAGAAGCTGATGGAGCGTTGAAGAAAGAATCTGAGATGAGAGATGATCTTAAAGAAGTGGAAGATGAGGTGATTTATCTTCAGGAGACTCTAAGGGAAGCGAGGGGTGAAAGCTTGAAGCTAAATGCGAAGATGTTGGATAAAGAAACTGAGTTTCAAAGCGTTGTTCATGAAAATGATTTACTCGTGAAGAAGATCAAGGAGTTAGAGGAAGCATTGGCCAAGAAACATAGTGAGCTCAGTGAGAGCGAACAAGACTATGATTTAGTAGAAAACCTTGATGGCATGAACGTGAAACTTGAGGAGAAGAGAGAAGAGAAGGAAGATTCTTCAGATGGTAATGATGATGATGATGATGCAGTTGAAGTTGAATATAGTATGTGGGAAAGTTATCATACTGGGAAGAAAGAAGCTTTCCACAAGGGGAAATAAAACGTCTCTAAGGTTACTTGCAGTTTTTTTTTGGTGGTGTTGTGGAATCTGACTTATTACATATACAGAGGCACACACATCACTCTTTATCGTTTTTGACTCCATAAGTGTTCTGTCTTTTCTTTTTTTTTATGGCTTTTGAAATAGGTTTTTGTTTAGTTGGACTAATATGATTGTTTTCTTTTTTCGATTATTTTGGCCTTTACTGTTTTCTTTGTTCTTGCCTCATCAACAAACTCTGGAACAAAATCTATGTTTATGTTAAGGTTTCTGTTTTTTTTTCTTGCTAAAAAATATCCAACTTTTGGTATTATTGTTTACAATGTTGAGCATATAGACCATTGCTCAGCATTATCAAAAGCAGTCATGGGAGTGTTCACTTGCCTTGTTTGTTTGTATTATAATTGCAAAACTGAAGTTAGTAACCCGAAACCAACGTTGTCCCTTTGTTTAGAATTCTTCTAGACGAGTCCCTGTTTCTTTGACCTTGAGAACTTATAATTACAAAGAGCTTAACTTTCTTTGTTTTTTGAAACCTGGTAGGTACCTTGAAATGCAAGTTTCTCACGTTAAGTAACTTTTTGATAAGAGTTTATGACTCCTTTTTGACTGAACAAAACTTACAGTTGCTCAAGGTTAGCAAAATTGATGTAACTTTGAATGTGGTCTTAAAGTTATATGTTTCATAATCTTTTGACTTTCAAACGGATAACAAAGTGGAGAAGGGTAAAAGTAGTTTTGCTTCAAAATAGGGGAAGTCGATCTAGTTTAACGAAACCTTTGTTACTAACTAAAGTATACGTAAAAGGTAAAAATATATATGATTGTTCATCTGTTCCATTCGTCTTGAATCTACCTATAGAATTAGAGGGAATCGTTAGTAATCTGTTTTTTGTAATTTAACAATAAAACTGTTCTAATCTCTTGGTCTAGTCACTACAAGAAAACAGCGGTATTCTGACGGACGTTCCGACGGAAAATGAATTCCTCGGAATATACCGAGGAATTTCCGAGGCAATTCCGAGGAAACACAAAATTTGGCTTCCTCGGAATTTCCTCGGAATATTCCGACGGAATTCCGAGGAAAATTCATCTCGTCGGAATATTCCGACGGAATACCGAGGAAACTAGTATTCCTCGGAAAAAACCGATGAATTCCGAGGAAATATTATAGACGTTAGAGAGCCGTTGGAGAGCCGTTGGGGGATTTTAAAAATTCCGAGGAAATTCCGACGAACTAGCCGTTTGCATCGGAATTCCGTCGGAATTTCCTCGGATTGTCGGCAGGATTTCAACTATAAATACAAGCACCCCTCTTCCTCTTCATTCACTCCATATCTTCATCCTCCCTCTCACTTTCTTTACACACGAATTTGATTCATAAAAAACATGTCTTCTTCAAATTATTTTCGTTCTTGGATCGATCGACCTCATTTGGATCCGAACACGAGATTGCTTACGGAAGAATACCAACAAGGTATAACCGAATTCATGGGGTTAGTTCACCGACAACCGGAAGCAAAAACAGGTATGTTAAGATGTCCTTGCTCTAATTGTAAAAATAAAAAAGTTATTAAACAATGGGATGTTTGGACTCATCTATATTTGAGTGGGTTTACACGAAGTTACAAAATTTGGTATCATCATGGAGAAACTGATTATGAACATGGTAGTACTAGCGAACCTCAGCCAGCGGTTAGATTAGAAGATCCAATTAGAACGGATGTAGATTACGGTGTAGGTACTGAGCAGATGGTAAATGATCATTTTAGAGGGGAAGATTTACCCAATGCCGAAGCTAGGAGATTTTATGATATGTTGGATGCTGGAAAGCAACCATTGTACGAAGGTTGCAGAGATGGTCATTCAGCTTTATCATCTGCTACAAGATTGATGGGCATTAAGACGGATTATAATTTGGCTGAAGACTGTGTGGATGCGATTGCTGATTATGTAAAAGGTATTCTACCCGAAGATAATGTAGCTCCTGGCTCATACTACGAGGTTCAGAAACTCGTAGCTGGTCTTGGTTTATCGTATCAGGTAATAGATGTATGCAGAGACAACTGCATGATTTATTGGAGGGCGGATGAACAGCGGGTTTCATGCAAATTTTGTGGGAAGCCTCGTTATAAAGATACGAGTGGAAGAGTTCCAGTACCATATAAAAGGATGTGGTATTTGCCTTTGACGGAAAGGTTGCAGAGGCTGTATCTGTCTGAACGCACAGCGCAACCAATGAGATGGCATGCGGAGCACTCAACAGATGGTGAGATCAGACATCCTTCAGATGCAAAAGCGTGGAAGCATTTCCAATCAAAGTATCCCGACTTTGCGTTTGAGAGAAGAAATGTCTACCTTGGATTATGTAATGATGGTTTCAGCCCGTTTGGCAAGAGTGGAAGACAGTATTCTCTATGGTCAGTCATTCTTACACCATACAACCTACCCCCAAACTTGTGCTTGCGACGAGAGTTTTTGTTTCTCTCGATTCTCGTTCCCGGACCAGAGCATCCTAAGAGATCACTTGATGTGTTTCTTCAGCCACTAATATATGAGTTGCAACAACTATGGGCTCAAGGTGCTGAAACATACGATGTTTCGTGTAAAGAAAACTTTCAAATGCGGGCAGTACTAATGTGGACAATAAGTGATTTTCCAGCATATGGTATGTTATCTGGATGGACAACGCATGGAAGGCTATCATGTCCATATTGTCAAGATAACACTGATGCTTTCCAACTAAAACACGGAAGGAAAACGTGTTGGTTTGACTGTCACAGGAGATTTCTACCACCAGATCATCCATATCGTAGAAGTAGGAATTTGTTTACGAAGAACAAGAGGGTGTTTGACAGTCCACCTCCGGAAATTCGTAGGAAAGATTTGAAGACACAACTTAGAGATTTTGGTGCAGAAAGGACGCCAGACGTCGGTGGACATGAGCGTTTTCCGGTAGATGGTGTTGGAAACCTACATAACTGGCACAAAAAAAGTATTTTTTGGGATCTGCCATACTGGGAGGATCATCTACTAAGGCATAATTTAGATGTCATGCATATTGAGAAGAACTTTTTTGACAATCTCATGAACACGATCCTTAATGTTCAAGGTAAAACAAAGGATAATTTGAAGTCAAGACTCGATTTAGTCGATATATGTGATCGTTCAGAACTTCATGTTGATGAGAGTGGTAGGGCTCCTTTTCCCATATACCGACTTGATGCAGCGGGAAAGGATGCGTTCTTTGATTGGATTTCAAACGATGTGGAATTTCCAGACGGTTACGTATCTAATTTGCGTAACTGTATCGACAGAAAGGAAGGAAAGTTTACTGGCTTGAAAAGCCATGATTGCCATGTAATGATGCAGCGCCTCCTTCCGTTTGCCTTCAAGGAACTATTACCACGAAATGTTCATGAAGCAATTGCAGGGATAAGTGGTTTCTTCCGCGATTTATGCACAAGATCAGTGACTCTTGAAGGTATTGAAAATTTGAAGACTAACATAGCTGTGATTCAGTGCAACCTTGAGAAGATATTTCCTCCCTCATATTTTGATGTTATGGAGCATCTTGTTATTCACCTGGTAAGAGAATTGGAACTTGGTGGTCCTGTGCAGTATAGATGGATGTATCTGTATGAGCGGTATATGTTCCATTTGAAGAAGATGGTGAAAAATTTAAGTAGGGTGGAAGGGTCTATAGTCGCACAGATGATCAATGAAGAAACTTCAAACTTTGCCGAGTACTACTTTCCAGCAGAAGTTCAGACCAAAAACAGAAGACCTGCTCGGCATGATGATAGAGGCGAACGGGCAACATATCATTGGAAGGTTCCAGACATTTTCACAGACGTTGGACGACTTAGCGGAAAACCAAAGGACCGTCGACTTACTGATCAGGAGCGCAGTCATTTGCAAACATATTTACTCACCAACTGCGAAGATGTTCTTCAATATGAAAGGATTTTCATGGCAAAAAAGCGGTTCGAATATAGATACGCCACAGAGGACGAACTAGAAGAAATGAAGCAGAGAGAATTTGGTGGATGGATGTTTACTTATGTGAGTGATGGTTTGGCAAGAGGTGAAACATTTGACGATTGGATACGCGAGATGGTCGTTGGACCAAACTTTGTTGTGAAGTCATATCCGAGATTTTGTACTCGAGGATATGCATTCACAACTCAGAAGAGGAGACGTTCGAGTACGACTTACGATGCTGGTGTTTGTTCTGCATCAGGAGATGATGTATACTACGGACACATAAATGAGATTTTGGAAATCAAGTATTTGGGCATGGTTGGATTGCGCTGTACTGTTTTCTATTGTGATTGGCACGACAACACTCCAGATCGAGGTGTGAGAACAGATGCATTTGGTGTTACATCAGTAAATTCAAGACGGAAGCTGCAATATTATGATCCTTTCATTCTTGCTTCTCAGGCCGATCAGGTTTGTTATATCAAGTACCCCCGGGTAAGGAACAGAGATGATCCATGGGTTACTGTTACAAGACTCAACCCGAGAGGCCGAGTTCAGGGAAGTTCTGAGCTGGAAGACCCACTACAACCAAGCACATCCGGCAACTTAAGTGCAGCAGAAGATTTAGGTGGAGTTGGCCTTGTAGTCGATTTAACCGACTTCGGAGAGGAAGCCGCCGTTCACGTAGAGGATGAACCAGTGATTGGAGAGTTTCACCAAGATCCAGATTCAGATTCATCTGGTGATGACGACTCGGAAACAGACTAGCGTCGACTTTTTTTTTTTTTTTTAAATATAAATACCGAGGAAATTCCGAGGACAGATAGGTTTTCCTCGGAATTTCCTCGGAATAGATCTTCTCGATTTAGGGACTTGATTGTAGATTCCTTTTCCTCAGAATCTCCTCGGAAGTTTCCGAGGAAATTCCGACGAAGTAAGGAATTCCTCGGAATTTCCTCGAAAATTTCCGAGGAAATCCCGAGGAACATGGGCATTTGATTATAGATTCTTTTTCCTCGGAATCTCCTCGGAATTTTCCGAGGAAATCCCGACGAAGATAATTGTTTCCTCAGAATTCCCTCGGAAATTTCCGAGGAAATTCCGAGGAACTTGGGGTTTTAAACCGAAAACAACGTTTTACGGATTGAATAACATGTATATAACCTTCATTAAGTGTCTTAACCAGATTATGATGTTTGGAACTAGGAACTTTGGTGTTTTATCCAATAACAAACACTTTTACGATTCCATGAACGAAAACCACACAACATAAGAGAAACACTTATACACTTTAATAAACGGTAAAGGGAATACTTACAATTATTTTTGAAATTGTGTTATTTCATGGTTTATGATCATCTATACAAAGAATCCTCAATGGTAAGCATTATAATTGTATAAGAAATGAAATACGGCGAAAATAATCGATGTTTTAAAACCCCAAACCCTGGTTCAACCGATCCGGGAACGGGATCAGCGCATGGATCAACCGTATGATGTACTCTGCCCTCGACAAGGGACATCCGACTTTCACTCACTTCCCCGTCGAGAAGCAGCATCTGTGGTTTCGTCAGTTTGCGGTAAGTATTCAAATTTTTTACTTATATTTTTTATTTATTAAAACTATTTTTTGTGATTATTAAACTATTTTCTATATTTATTAAACATTTTAAATATTTTAAAAACTATTTTTTTAATTATTAAACTATTTTTTATTTATTAAAACTTTTTTTTTGTAATTATTAAACTATTTTCTATATTTATTAAACTATTTTTTATTTATTAAAACTATTTTTGTAATTATTAAACTATTTATATTTTTGTGCTTAAAAACTATTTTTAAACTATTTCAGCAAGAATTCAACTGGAATTCCGATGATACCCTCTCTATCTATAACCATTTTGTCCATAAAGTTATGGACAACTATGGGAAGCAGATGTACGAGTGGAAGAAGAAGTGGGAAGTAAACAAGGTAGTTTTTAATTTATTAACAATTTTTAATTTATTAAACTATTTTTTAAATTATTAAACTTTTTTTTTTTAAATTAAAAGGTCCCAAAGTCGATGAACGACACGGTATGGAAGGAGTTGTGTGAGCATTGGGATAAGGAAGAGACGAAAGAAACTTTTTCCACCAACTCCAACAACCGCAGGAGCGACCGTAAAGGGAAGGGCATCTACAAGCATAACTTGGGTGCCCAATCTATTGCCACTCTCGCGGATCGCATGGTAAGTTCAACCGCTTTTTCTTTAATTATTTAAGTTTCAGAATTTTATTTTTTATGCATTTTTTCAAATTTCTAATGTTTGTTTAATTTTTTTTTTTTTCAAGGCGGAAGAAAATGAGGGCGAGCCGGTTGATGATCTCGCCCTAATGAAAAGGGCGTATACCAACAAGAAGACCGGTCAGATTGATGATGGTCTTGTGAGGGACGTGGTCGACCTGGTCCAAACTCAGGTGTACGACGAAGTGTCTCAGCTTCAAACCGATGATGACGATTCGACGGCTTCGACCAACTTGTCCCGGGTTCGAATCAACGAAATCGTTGAATCGGTAAGTTTTTTTTTTTAAAGTTCAATTTATTTATTTCTTGATTTTTATTTTATCATCAATTTATATTATCTAAATTTGGTTTTTTATATTTCAGTCGGTTCCAAAGAAGAAGGGACGTATGGTCGGTTTGGGTCGTCGCTCCCAGTCGGCTGCTCCTTCTTCTGCACCACCGCCATATGTTGATCCGGAAGTTCTTACGGCTCAGCTGAAGGACAAGGATGATCGGATATCTGCGTTGGAGACCCAGATGGCAGCTCAACAGGCGGGCTATGAGACCCAGAAGAGGCTCAACGAGCAGATGATGGAGATGATGAAGAGGATGTACCCGAACGAGGTGTTCCCGAACATCCAAGACCCGTAGTTTTTTTTTTTTTTACCAAAAACTCTGAATGTTTTATTTAACTTTGAATATTATCTACTATGTTTTATTTAATGTTTTATTCAATTTTAATTTTAATTTTAAATTTTTAAATTTAAATTTAAAAAATTTAAATTTTTTTAAAAAAAATAAATTTTTTCGAAATTCCGAGGGAATGGAGTTCCTCGGAAAATTCCGAGGAACTTTCTTCCCTCGGAAAATTCCGAGGAACATATTTCCCTCGGAATTTTCCGAGGGAATGGAGTCCTCGGAAAATTCCGAGGGAGTTTTGTCCCTCGGAATTTTCCGAGGAACTCCATTCCCTCGGAAAATTCCGAGGGAAATATGTTCCTCGGAATTTTCCGAGGACCATATGTTCCTCGGAATTTTCCGATAAACATTACAAGGAATGTTTTGTCGAAACTTCCGAGGATTTGACCATCGGAATTTCATCGGTATATTCCGAGGAACCATCCGACGAACATATGTTTCTCGGAGTTTCCTCGGAATTTTGTTTCCTCGGAATTCCGTCGGAAATTTCCGACGGAATTCCGAGGAAGTATGAATTTCCGAGGAGATATTTCCGAGGACTTTTTTCGTCGGTATGTCATCGGAATAGCGTTATTCCGACGACATACCGACGATTTTTTCCCTCAGTATCCCGATGTTTTCTTGTAGTGAGTGGTAATGGAACTCCAGTGGAGTGTCCGTCCTGGGTTCGAGTTGCTTTGGTCATTTTGCCGCCTATAACCGTGTGTGCTCAGATGAAAGGTCTCGTGGGGATTAGTCTGAGCTTACCGTTTGGAATCCCCGCTGATATAAAAAAAAAAAAAAAACAATAAAACTGGACCAACTCATAACTCATTATTCTTAATGTTGCGTAATCAAATCAGATACATAAGAATGTATTTGGTTACTAAGTACATGAATTTTGTTCACTTTATTTTTTAGTTAGTTATAACTTATTGATCAACCCAAAAAAAAAATATATATAAAAAAATAGAAATCTCATTTGATTATAATGATGAGATCATAATGAGATCGACCAGAAAACAATACTGAATACGCTAACTAATAAGGTACGTCCTTGGTCCTGGTTAAGTTACTCTGAACAAAAAGGTAACCTCCAGACAGTATTACGTACGCCAAAATTTGTACTTCTCCATAGGAACAGAAGTAATGGATGTATACATTGTCCTATAAATTTTAAAGCTACTACTTCTGTTCTTATGGAGATTAGAGATTACCTTTTGGGTTTTTGAGCCAAAATCATCTTAATTTAAACTTATAAGTGTGGGTTAAATGAATTCATATAGTGGCTTAAGAATCTATTGCTTTGAATTCATTTCAATGAACAAGCATATAAGCGTCATAAGTTCAGTCTGGTTTCGTCTAGTGACAGTGCATGAAAGAAAACGTTCTCTAAATCCTTAACGTGACGTTACATTGCATTAATGCTCGTAAGAGATAATTAAATTTTTTATGATAATTACGTTTATTAGTTACTATTTGCACCCAAAAAAAGTTTACTAGCTACTATTTAAGTTATGTTGTGTTATGCTTTGGGAAATACGAGCATTGTAGCAAAATACAGTCAGGTTTTAGCTTGCGTGAGCGTATAATTTATTTTCTCTTTTGTCTTTTAGCAAATATTGAAGGTCCAATTATGTGTGTACGTATATAATAATACACAAATTATACTGGATTATATATATATGTGCCGTGTACATGTACGTATTTTAAAGCATATAAAAGAGCTAACGTCCGTATTTATAATTTCTGGTGTTCGTTTGCGCATTAGAGAGAAAATTACTATAGGATTAGGATAATTTACTTTGTCATTTTATTATTCTGAGGAAGAAAAAAATTGAGGTCATCTTAATTTTAGCATTAATTATTTTGGAAACCTCTTTCTTTGTGAATTACAAAAGATACATTCTTGTGATGAAAGGTATATGTAGCTTCAAACTTCAAAGCTTACTATTTTTGGATCCAAATTTAAAGCTTATTAATTTATTTCAGCACATATATATATATACAAGTCTTAGTCGAATACATAGTGAAAAATGAAAATAGTTGGATTGTACTTGTAACGGTCCTCTTATGTTAAAACTAGATTAACCTCCATCATCAAAAGCGGTATATATGTATGATGGGGCTCTTCTGTTAAAACACGTTTTTTGTAAGTACAGTTTATTTATTCGTTTAACAAAATAAATATTTACTTTCGGGATGCTAAACGTTTGATTAAATTTCAGGATGCTATATATATGTTTTAAGTACATCTTCTGAACTCTGATGTCAGCAAAACCTATATATACCATTAAGCCACGTACAAAACTTTACGTACAAATATCAAGAAAAATTAATAGCTAGAGAAGGTTAGGGTTTGGAGGGTCTCGTGGGCTTGTGATCTCAAACAAAATAGTTTGCGTGTCCTGGTGTGCTTAGAACTAGATTTATACCAATAATGAACAACCATATCGAGACTTGGTTAAATTTAGTTGTGTACCTAAATACCTAATAGTTCAGATGTGTCATTAGTCACCAGTAATCCATACTATTGTATATAGAACTGTCTGCCCGATCATATATAGTTGGGTCAACGTAACATTATAAATCATATTTTACAAATTATATTTTAAAAATTTAAATAATTATACTAATAGCGCATAAACATACACGATTCACAAGTCCCATATAATGTGTTACTCAACATAAGTTATTCCATGACAAATAAGGACATGTTTTCTTGCGGAAACCTACTCAAGATAGTGGTTCGAACTGCGTTCCACGGAAGTTCGATCAAACAGCGATGCAAAACTTTATATGAAAATAGTAGAATAACAAAAAAAACAAAAATAGTTAACTCCTGATCATATATAATTCGTTGTTTATACCAAAATTCAAAACCAACAACGAGAAGTCGAGAACTATAGTAAGATTGTAAAAATCAGAGTGAAATGTAAATAGAAAATATGCGTCAATGACATTTATCTGAGAGTTATAGTCTATTCCCTATTTGAATATTTAGCTTTTATCCTGAATTATTCTTTTGGATGCTTTACATTGTCAACATGAATTAGTTGCAGCAACTTTTATCCCACACATTGCTTCACAAACTTAAACATCTTCTTCTCCTCCTCCTCGTTCTTTCTTCTAGCTTTTACCAAGGGCATTTTCGTTATATTGTTCTTTGATAGGATTAAATCATTAAAGTCAAAAGGACATGTCATGAAAGCTATGTAAGATCTCTTTGTTCCGACAAGACACAAGACAAAGACGAAAGCCTCTTCCATGTTTCTATATATAAATCAAAGAACAAAGCAGTTACCCTCATTAACCAAGCCTTCCCCATTCTTCTCCCTCTTTTCAAATTTCTTTCATTCTTACAGGTATTTTACATACACATATATATACATACTAATACTTACTTGAAGGTCTCCTATGTAATCATAAATCCTATTTTTTAAATTATAAAAAGTGTGTTTACTAACTTGATATACTACAAAGGAGATTATATTTTTTTAAAGAAAATTTATTTGTTAACAACATTATAATTTTAATGTATATTAAGTCTACTCGTTGGTTATCTAATTGATGTCAAAATGCTTTTCATTTTACATATAATACAAGCTATAGTAAAATGGGAAGATCACCGTGTTGCGATGAGAGTGGGCTAAAGAAAGGGCCATGGACGCCAGAAGAAGATCACAAACTGATAAATCACATACGAAAGCACGGTCATGGAAGCTGGAGAGCTCTTCCAAAGCAAGCCGGTTTAAACCGGTGTGGGAAGAGTTGCAGATTGAGATGGACTAACTACTTGAGACCAGACATCAAAAGAGGAAACTTCACTGCTGAGGAAGACCAAACCATCATCAACCTTCATTCTCTTCTTGGAAACAAGTAACTATATTTAATTTTCTCAAAAAGAAAGACAAGTGATTTTTTTAAGTTCATATTTTAATTGATTTAATTATCATATATGAGATGAAGAGCAAAAATGACAGAAATATATCAAAATTTCTATACCAAACAAGTTAGAAGATTTCTATACGAAACGAATTTTACCAAATGTGTTGTATACGTTTTTCTTCGAGAAATTTGTGTGTTCATACGTTTTTTGTTTGTTTAATTATGAGTATTTTTTATTTTGGCTAAACTTATTATGTTTTGCAAGTTCATATGAAAATAAATGAAAAGAAAGAAAGAAGAACTTTAATATGGTAGTGTGGATACTATATATTCTTCTAACGTCTCTTTTATTATATATGAATTATAATAAAATAGAATTTAATATATGTTTTGCTAAATAATTAACTAATTTTAATATTTTAATGCTTTAAAAAATCTTAATCTATTTGTCCATACTATATAGTGTAAAGGTGTATGTTTTATATACGTATATATGCGCTAGTACACTGTTTTGGTTAGTTGCGGTATAAAATCATACATTTGTAAACCTACTACACTGGGTTTTTGTAGGTGCATGCATACGTATAAGGCTTAACTAACCCACCAAATAATTATATCATGACTAAACTAATTTATATTTTTATTTTACCAAAAAACTAATTTATTTTTTACACATGTCTTGAAGGTGGTCGTCCATAGCTGGTCATCTTCCTGGAAGAACAGATAACGAAATAAAAAATTATTGGAACACGCATATTAGAAAGAAACTTCTTCAGATGGGGATCGATCCGGTGACCCACAGGCCAAGAACCGACCATCTAAACGTTCTAGCCGCTTTACCGCAACTTCTAGCCGCCGCAAATTTCAATAACCTCTTGACTCTAAATCAAAACATACAATTGGATGCAACAAGTGTTGCAAAAGCCCAATTGTTACATAGTATGATTCAAGTCCTCAACAACAACAACAACACTACCCCTTCTTCTTCCTTTAACATTCATCACACCAACAATAACATCTTTAGTCAATCTTCTTTCTTAGAGAAAAGACCAAATATAAGTGAAAATCTCTATGATCCAGCCCAAAGCCTCTCTCACATTGACCACCAGCCTTTAGATTCGTTTTCTAGGCTGCCTGGATTATTTCCTCATCAAAATGATCAAGATATGATTCCTCCAATGATTTCGGCCTCTTCTGATGAGTCTAAGCAAACCCAAATGATGATCAAGAACAAGGAGATTTTAAAGCATAGTGATCAAACTTCAAACCCTTCATCGACCTCAACGTTCACACAAGACCATCAGCCATGGTGTGACATAATTGATGATGAAGCAAGTGATTCTTTTTGGAAAGAAATCATAGAGTAAGTTAGATAACCTAAACATTTGCACACATATTTGATATAATTACTGAATGTCGAGGAGTTATTAACAGTGTTTTTTTTTTTGCAGGCAAACTTGTTCAGAGCCTTGGCCATTCCGTGAATAGAAACGAGAGAAACACACTAGCATATTAATTTCTGTGGATATATATTTACATAATATATTGTTGTTTGTTAATTAACTTTCAGACATGTCTTAAATTTCCTTTCTTATTTTTTCGACCATGTATACATAACATTGATACTGTACAAAACTGATTATCATACGTTTGTATTATTTTCTGTAATTTTTTTGGGAAATATGTATAGTACTAATTCACAATGTATACGAGCTTACACCTCTAAATTAGATAAATTAATTCATGATTGAAATGGCCATCAAGATAATGTTTGTTGATTTAAATTAGAGATCAATTTTTCTTTTATTTCTCTCAGTTTCAAATTTAGTTGGGGATGGTTAAGAAGAAGTGAACTAATAAAGCCTTGAAAGTGACACCAACCTAGTTTTATTTGACTTTAAGAGGAGACAAAGGAGATGTACAAGTATTATAAATAGATGGTAACATATAAACATCATTGTACATCTCACATCGTGGCCACATCATGAATTTCAAAAATGTACGTATATACAAAACATATTTCATTTCAATTCTCGAGTGATTAGGCGCGACACACAAATACAAATACTATTAGCGCGTTCAATGAGGATACTGCGAAACTAATCAAAGGAAATGAATTATATTGATAACACAAAAATCACAATGAATTAAACTAATTTGCATATAGTCATCATATCTGAAAATTTGAAATCTATCGTATTTAGTATTTACATATAGATTTTTTAGCACTGAGGGGCTCTTTTCGTTTAACAGAGACAATCAAGGTTAATTTCTTTTTGGTTTAAAAATAAATAAATTCATTTTGGTTTTTATTTATATAATTAAGCAGAATTTATATAATTACACACGTTTATTTTGAGTCTGGTTCAGTTAAGAAAATATGATTTGCATCAACCAATGTATCACATTTCCGATATAGCTGCCTCTGCTTTTTATTGGGTAGGGTGGAATATTTTGGGATATATATTTGCAAGAACAAATGTTTAGTTTAAGTAAAAAACTTTATAGTCAAAGCAAAAGTTGACATTACAATACATAGTTCAAATTAAACACCAAGGTTATTCTTTGATAAAGATTGTGACAGGAGAGTCATAAACGGAGAAACGTGTAGTAATATACTAACACTAGCCTATTTGGCTAGTCGGTCGCGTTATTCTTTTTTTTAAATTTAATTATTTCCAAAAATCGGCACTAAGATTTTGCTTGTGGATAACGATTTCGAGAAATATGAAATATTCAATCACACTCGTAAGAAACATTGTCGGGGACAAAAATAGAAACCGCACCAACAAAAGTAGACTACATCTGAAACACCCACACACACCATAAGTGAGATCGAGCAACCGAAACCTTTCGAACCAAGGCAATAAAAAAATAGTTTAATCTTATTATAATTTGACAAAGCAGACATTTTAAAACAATCAAAAGAAGAAAACATAGCCTCGGTTATGTTTCACTGTCCGAGTTTCATCCACTAAACTCCTCTGCTCATCTTGCATTGTGTTATGTGCGTAAAACAAATGTTCACCATCACAAACTCCTAAAGTTTCAAACGAATATATCACTTTGATGAATACCGCAGGCTTGGTTATTCCTTAGCTAAAGCAAACCTCCAGCTTGCAGTGCTCTCTGCTTCGAGCTCAGTATTCTCTTACAAATACAATGAATATATGTCTAATAATATAGTTGCTGAGACACCATTTACGTCCATAAAATGTTATTTAAAATTGAATTTGAACTAGATTTATTGAGATATAAGTATTATATCATTTCTGTACTAAAATCATAATATATTATGTTAGATTCGAGTTTATTATGGGCTTCTAACTCAAAACTAATTGGCAATTAGTGGATTGGCCCTAACCCTTTATATATTACTTAATATCCCATTGATTTTCTAATGTGGGATACATATCCCTTAATACCCCTCCTCGAGATGATGGCTCCTATCGGCCAGAAATCTCGGAACTTTAAGACAGTTATACTCGGTCGAGCGAGTCAATTACGACATATATATCCGGTCGGGTAGGGTTAATATTAATTAGGGGTTTAACTTATTAGGATCTGGGCTCTGATACCATGTTAGATTCGGATTTATTATGGGCTTGCAACTCAAAACCAATTGGCAATTAATGGATTGACCCTAACCCTTTATATATTACTTAATGTCCCATTGATTTTCTAATGTGGGATATATATCCTTTAATACCCCTCCTCGAGATGATGGCTCTTATCAGCCAGAAATCTGGGAAACTTTTTTTAAGACAGTTAATGAGATAACTATGTCTGATATAAAATAATATTAACAATGAGCCAGAAATCTCGAAATCTCATATGATTTAATTATAAAATAACAATGAGATAACTATGTCTGAAACGATCCCTTATTTAATAGAAGTTCAAAATAGATTTTGACATTTTCTCTTCCGCGGAATGGTTTATCACCACCTTTTTTTTTTCAAAATAGACTTTCTAACCTCTTATCCATTGACCGGTTTAACCGTTTAAAACATCCCATGTATGCTGTTTTTCTTTTGGCCAAATCATCCCATGTATCTAACAGAAGGAATCAAGAAGTGGTTGATTCCATGTGAATTGAATGCTCCGCCAGTAACCGGGTCAACCCGATTTTTTCCAGTAAAACCTAGAAAAGCTCCCGATCCGAAAACCCCACTTGGTTGCAGGGTCCTCTATATACACTGAAGAGCTGTGGTTTCCTTCGACGTTATAAGGTGGCTCAGATTTGAACAAGGATTCGGTTAAAGCTGGATTGGCGGTGACGTCGGGTAAACCGGTGGCTAGCTTAATAACCAATGCATCCGCTCCTATTTCACCACTTGGTGGTTGATAGGTCATGCCATGTAGACCTTTGTTGGCAATGTGGAAAGGCCAAGCGCACTCAGCACTCTCCGGGACATTGCAACTCCGGGTAGCTCACTACTACGTACGGTTGTTGTTTCCTTTGACCTGCATGGCATTTACGTTACCACGTCAAATTGTTTTATTATTTTTTTTAGATAATAATCTTTTTGGTAAAATAATAATCTCTGAAAACAGATCAATTTTCCAATATAATGCGATTAACAAGGAGAAACTCAAACCTTTAATACTTCCATTGATGGTAAGGGCGTAAGTTTCGTTACAAATCCCTAATCCGTGAGCCCTCTCTTTCTGGACCGGTGTGAATTGTCCATACCAGAGTAAAGAGAGATTTAAGGTTCCGTTTTGGGATTTGCGGAGAGGACTCACGAGATAAATTAAGAGAGAGGCACGAAGAGGAGGAATGTAATGACGGACAAGACGACGTCATTGCCACCACATTGAGAAAAATTTCTTTCTTTTGGCCTTGCATGGTTTTTTTTGGGAGAAAGTATACAATATTTATTCTTCAAGCTATTTTTTTTACATCAAAAGGGTGGGTATATTTTTTCTTCTGTATAATCGCATATGAAGCAAACTAGCTATTTTTCAATAAATCTAACTATTTTAAGATGGGTGGTAAAAAAATCTAGGAACCTCTCCAATACTCTAATAACACGTAATGATGATGACTTGATGAGCATATACAACCGAACGAGATAACTGGATCCGGCCCGTTGACTTAATCGGATCCTGGTAGATCTTGCCAACCTAGATCTGCGTGGGTTTGAGTTTTGATTGGGTAAATTTGCTTCGCGAGAAGGAATCCGGGAACGAGTTTCGAGTTTCCAGCAAAGTGAAAAAGGTAACTTTGCCCCCTCCTCTGCCTCTAGAGCCTTTCTCGAGTGAAGCGAAGCATCCCTGCTCACGTGCCTGTTTGTAGCAGACAAACACACATGCCTCTTTTACAAGAAGCTATGTTATGTAATGAAAACATTCGATAGGAGACAACTATACGATTATATAATACTATAAAGCAAGTCTTAGGAAATTATACGATTTTTGTGGTTATTTGTTACCGATCTTTCTTATACACATCAACTGAAAAGTCCTTTGCTCACTCAAATACTAATAAATTGGACTAATTAAAGTCATAATGATGTACCAATATTTGATGAGATGATAATTCTCATTTCTTGTTTTCTATTTTATTTACTGTTAATTCAGTTTAGTTAGTCAAGTACAATATTACACAGACTTTTTTCTTCTTCCTAAATTATAGTAGTATTTAAATATCTAAAAATATCTAAATATTTTTTGTAAAAATAGTAGTATTGGCCTTTCAGAGCGGTAAGCACTGGCAGAGCAAAACGCGAATATAACCGCGACAAGATTCCAATAATTCAACGCGAAGTCTAAAATGCCATGTAAGAAAAAGCTTAGGGCCAGATACCTTCTTAGGAAAAAAAGGACCAGGTACGTTAATGAATATAAAAAGGCCCAAGTACGTTTATCTCAGTGGCCCACGTGTATTTCTTATCTAAAACTAATTCCTTTAATAAAAAAAATACAAATCGGACGGTTCGGAGAGAATCAAATCAACGGTTTAAAACGCGACTCACTGAGAAACTCCACCGCTTTCTGGAATAAGAAAGTTTATAAATAAAAGAAGCAGAGGAATAGCTTTTTGCAGACATAAAAAATAAATTAAAAGTGTACAAGAAGAAGAACCTCTCTCTCTCTCTCTCTTACTCGATAAAGATAACATCATCTTTTGAAATGGGATCGATTAGCGAATCTGCACCTACGGCGAACTCTTCAACGACGGTGGTGATGAGCTCTATTCCGCCGTTTCTGAGCAAGACTTACGACATGGTTGACGATCCATCGACTGATGAGGTGGTGTCTTGGAGCAGCGGGAGCAACAGCTTCGTTGTCTGGAACGTGCCTGAGTTCTCTAAGCAGTTTCTACCGAAGTACTTCAAGCACAACAACTTCTCCAGCTTTGTCAGACAGCTCAACACTTATGTAAGCTTCTATCCATTGTCTTTTTTTTTTTGAATTTAATTATCTGATTATTGACCAGTTTTTTTTTTTTTTTAAGTTTGTTTTTGTGCTTCATTTTCTCACTTGTTTTGATTTTGGTGTATGAATAAGTGATTGTAGTCTCTCATCTCTGGGTTTTAGGAAGTGTAAGCAATGTTATTCTTAGCTTTCTTCGGAACAGGAAGAATATAGTTTGAGAAGTCAACTCCTATGATTGTTTAGAATAATATGCTGATTCTTGTTCCTAAATAGCTTTTGATGCTAATTATTCACCTTTAGTTGGTTATGCTATGTTTCTATTTAGTTTCACTAACTGTGTGACTTTGTTAAGGAGTAGATACCATATTCTACATGTATGGTTTGTCCTTGTTTTGGAGATATCCTTCACTAGTTTAGTGCAGACATATATTTAGTTTTGTTTTCTAATAGTCTCTGAGCTGCATCTGTGTCCTGTGAGGCTGGAATAAAAATTTATCATTCCGTTTTACAAATAAATTGTGTTAAGTCCAGTAAAAAGTTGAAGATACTACTCTTACATAGCTTTCTTTCTTGTTCTTCTTTTCTCCCTTACTTACCAAAAGGATCACACGAACTTTGCAGGCTTATTCGGACATGTGCTCATATATTTTATCTGAAGATTTGGTTGCCTCAGCAGTTCCATTTCTGTTCTTAAGTCACAAAACAAAATTTCTAATCAGTTGTCTCACGTTAGCTTTCCATTCATTTGTATTTTTACCTTCCAGGTACATGCCAATATACTTAAGAACTATTGGTTTCCTTGAGCCATGGTACTGTAGTTAGACACAGTGGATAGTTTTTTTTTCATATTATTTAAGTATTTTTTTTTTTTAATGAACATATTATTTAAGTATTTGATGGTCTTTATGTTTATACTTTGTTCTTTGCTGCCTTCCTATCTCAATGGAATCCAAGTAACTTCTTGTGGTTAATCAATGTTCCATTATTTTCTTTCAGGGTTTCAGAAAAGTTGATCCAGACCGCTGGGAATTCGCAAACGAGGGATTTTTAAAAGGCCAAAAACAATTACTAAAGAGCATTATCCGTCGCAAACCCACTCAGGTGCAGCCTCCACAGCAGCCTCAAGTCCAACACTCATCCGTCGGCGCCTGCGTCGAAGTGGGCAAGTTCGGACTCGAAGAAGAAGTCGAAAGACTCCAGCGTGACAAGAACGTCCTCATGCAAGAACTCGTTCGGTTAAGGCAACAACAGCAAGTCACAGAACATCATCTCCAGCACGTGGGGCAGAAGGTTCACGTGATGGAGCAGAGGCAGCAGCAGATGATGTCGTTCTTAGCAAAGGCTGTTCAGAGTCCAGGCTTCTTAAACCAGTTCTCACAGCAGAGTAATAACGAGGGGAACCAACACATCTCTGAGAGCAACAAGAAGAGGAGGCTACCTGTTGAGGATCAGAAGAATAGAGGTGGTAGTAGCCAGGGGCTTAACGGTCTTAGCCGCCAGATTGTGAGGTACCAGTCATCGATGAACGAATCATCAAACAGTATGCTTCAGCAGATACACAATATGAGTAACACGCATACCAACAATCACGGTAGCTTTCTTTTGGGAGATGTTCCGAATCCTAACCTTTCAGACAACGGAAGCTCCTCAAACGGACCATCCGGAGTTGTTGCATTCACTGATGTTTCATCTAATACAACAAACCAAGTCTTGGAGACCAATTTGCCTTATCCTCAACCTCAAGCTGATCTGTTAGCTCCAAAGCAAGGAGCAGAAGGAGGTTCTGGGAGTCCAAGTCCGGATCTAGTTGGAGGCGAGAGGGATACTGGAGAGTGTCTGGATCCAATAATGGCTGTTTTGGATGGCTCAATGATGTTGGAAACCAATGAGTTGCTTCCTGGAGTACAAGACTCATTGTGGGAACAGTTCTTTGGCGAGAGCTCAGGGATTGGGGACACAGACGAGCTAGTGTCAGGGTCGGTGGACAATGAGTTGATAATGGAGCAGCTGGAGTTACAACCCAACCTGAGGAATGTGTTGAGCAACAATCAACAAATGAACCATCTTACTGAACAGATGGGACTTCTCACATCAGATGCTCTCAGGAAATGAATTCGCCATAATCTTTACTCAAGAGGTAATAAGCCCAATCTTTCGTCATTGATGAGTTTATAATATCAACACACACTTTTCAGAATCTTTGTGCAAAAAACTTGACTTTTTCTCGCAGATGTAGAAGATGGGTTGAGATTGCAGCAACAAAGGGATAATGGCCAAAGGAAGTGGTGTTGTTATGTATCTATGTATCAAAACTTGTGTTACTCTCATTCTTGACGTTGTGTAATATAATAAGAGAAAAGAGAAATAATGGCCTTAATGATTTTTTGCGTTATATAGTATAAATTCTATAAATTAATATTCAATAATATTTTTTTTTATGAAAGTATATAGTTCAGATGTAAACATATATTATAATTAATAATTATAAAATTTATATAGATATAAACAATGTATTATATAATTCACAGAGTGAAGTAAAAAAATATAGTAGTTACACTTACGGTAATTATTGTTTGTATACCAAATAATCGAATAAAAATAACAAAAAATATATATTTATAAAATTTAATTGATACATATACCGTAAAAAATATTATTTTATTTTATTTTATAAAAATATACATCAAACTTTAAAAAAATATTGTTTTTCTAAATAAATTAATAAAACATTACAATTCTAACATTATTAATTTATAAAGTTTTTACTGTATTTAGAAATAAGTTTCTACTCGTACAGTACTTTTCTTTGTCTCAAATCAACTACCTTCATTCACCATGAACATGAATCATGCTATATAGTACATTGATAGGGCTAGTTAATTGGAGATATACAAAAATAAAAAGTTCATAACAACTGAAAGTTTACAATAATAGATAAATCAATCAACTCTTTTCTTTTCAAAACATTTTTAGATAAATGTAGGCTTAAAACTCAAACTCCTCTATCTCATCAGTTTCCCACTGCTTATACTCATAGTTGCTATATGACGAATCTTTCCACACATCTAGACAAAATTGTGCAGTCCCAAAAACACACCTTAAAGTTTTCAAGCTTCTGAGTGCCGAGTTGTACAAGATGGGAATCCATCTTTACTCAAGAGGTAAATCCATCTTTATAATATCAACTCACTTTTCAGAATGTGCAAAAAAAAAAATCGACTTGTTCTTGCAGATGTAGAAGATGAGTTAAGATTTTGTGGAGTCGCAGCAACAAAAAGGATATATAATGGCCAAAGGAAAGTGGTGTTAATGTATCTATGTATCAAACTTGTTTTCCTCTCATTCTCGTCATTGTGTAATGTAATATAATAAGTGAATTAATCGACTTAAGATTTTGGCCTATTTTCTGAGAGAAGTCTCTACTAATATGTACTTCTCAACTTGAGCATGAATCATACTATATATTTAGTACATTGATAGGGTAGTTATCATTTACAGAAGTAACAGAATAAAAGCATTGCGATATACAAATATGAAAAAGTTTATAACAACTGAAGTTTACAATAAATAGATAAAAATAAATCACCATTTTTAGATAAAGGTAGGTCTAAAACTCAAACTCCTTCATCTCATCAGTTCCCCACTGCTTATACCCAAAGTTGATATAATACTGAGGATGTAGCGGATGATTCCCCACATCTAGACAAATTGGGCACTCCGGACAACACAACTTAAAGTTTCAAGCTTTTGAATGCTAAGTATTATGGATTTATCCTCAGGTGACAGTCCTAATTCTGCTAACATCATACCATTGTTGTGTCGTTTTAAGAATATACAATGTGAGAGGTTAAGACTCTTGAGGTTATAAAGGCCGAAGATGAGCGACTTAACTGCTTCTACGGAGACATAAGTGCAGCGGAAGCTCAGACTCTTCAGGTTCGGAAGCTTACCAACAATTATATTGGCTAATTCTTGGTCCAATGTACAAGTGATTTTTATGGTGGTAAGATTCCTACAGTTTTCTGCAATGGCTTTGAACTCATGCTTCAGGTCGTCGTCATCTCTTGTAAATTTGGCAATGATCAAAGTTTGGAGATTCTTCCATTTACTAAAAGATGATGTAAATGAATTCAGATTTTGAGTCTTCTGCATTCGTAACGCAAGTTTTCTGATGTTTGGCAACCTTCAAAAATAAAATCGAACTGATAAAAACAAATTCTCCAGTGAAACAATATAGACGAGTCTCGAGTATTCAAATGTTTATGAGTTAACCCGCACTACCCGTACTACCACGCTACCACTGTTTGCTTAAAATTAATAATTAATGGACATAGTTTTACCCGTTGGAAATGATCGCTAGATCCTGTTCTAGTACATTGGTATTAGCATTGAAGAAAAATTCAACCGGGGCTGCACGGCTGAATTTGTTGATTTCAGTCAAGATCTCCCTAAGGCTGTTTAGATGTTTTCCTCCATTATTATTATCCAGATCCTGCAGATGTGGGTTAGAGGGGTTATCTAAAACAATCGAATCAAAATCGTTGAGTTTGATGGTGTTCCATATAGTTTTGTTGTGAGAGGCAAGGAACCAAGTGATGCACACTCGTGATGCTCCCATGATGACGTCCACCATGTCTAGCTTCTTGAAAATGTTGGCAAGCATGTCTTTATCCAATTTTTCCCATTTTGGTATATTCTCAAACCTCTCTTGACGCTCCATTAATTTCAATGGAAGATAATTCTAACCACTTCTCGTTATGTTTAGGATATTTATAGGGTATGAAGCTTATAGTGCTCAGATTTATAGCCATTTCAAATCAATAGATCATTAATGCATGAGATTGGTGATAGTAGATATGCTTAGATTGTGTATTTTTTGCAAATATTGTAATATATTTTGTTTCATTTTTAAAAGACATAATAGATGTTTTTTTTGTAAGAAGACATAATAGATGTTTGTATATAGTTATTTGATTTATAGCAATTTCAAATCAATAGATCACATTAATGCATGAGATTCTCGATAGTAAATATGCTCAGATTATGTATTGTTGCAAGTAATAATAATATATTTTTCCTTTTATAAAAGATATGATAGATCTTTGTATATAGATATTTGATTTTGTTGGATGATATATATATTATATAAATGATTTAATAGGAACTGCTAAAAATCATATATAGATATATAATATTTATGATTTTAGTTTAATTTCCTTTGAAAGATAATCTTTCTTATCTTTTTGGCTACGATCAAATTATTTAAACAAATTTCTTATATACTACTAGTTTTTGGTAATGGGCTATCATCAGCCCAAACAAAATACATTATTAATTATTTTTATCTTCTGCCAGTAACTGGTTGAGCCCCCTAACTGACGATCATGCACTATCTAAGATCCGTCGTTGCCGTAGCGCGCACTCAACCTCCGAACTGTATTCTCTACATCGCCTGCTAAGCCTTACGTGGCGGGCTCGTCGAGGAAAATGCCTTCTCCGGATAAATACAGCTTAGCACGACAACACGACCGTTTTCTCTCCACCGAACACGCGTTGACTGGTTCTGTTTCTTATTATTACATCCGAAATCATTAATTATTTGATTTTTTAATAAATAAATTTAAATTTATTCCCTTTGCTCATAATTACAAATCAATCCAATAATCACATACCTGTCGTTGACTTGTCAAAAAGAGAAACATATCAATCTAAAGTCCCCCGAGAGAATAAAAAAAACAATGTTGTTCATCGAAACCAAAGCTTGACCGAGTTCGAAATGAGCCGCGACGACGGAGACAAGCCTTCTCCGGCACCAGGGAAGAAGCTAGGCGACGAGCAGCTAGCAGAGCTCCGAGAGATATTCCGATCATACGACCAGAACAACGACGGGAGTTTGACGGAGCTAGAGTTAGCCGCGCTTCTCAGATCCCTCGGTCTGAAGCCGAGCCAAGACCAGCTCGACACTCTCATCCACAAAGCGGACCGGAACAACAACGGAATCATCGAGTTCTCCGAGTTCGTCGCCCTCGTCGAGCCGGATCTCGTCAAGTGCCCTTACACGGAGGACCAGCTCAAAGCCATCTTCAAGATGTTCGACCGCGACGGGAACGGGTACATAACGGCGGCGGAGCTGGCGCACTCGATGGCGAAGCTGGGACACGCGTTGACGGCGGAGGAGTTGACGGGGATGATCAGGGAAGCGGATCGAGACGGTGACGGGTGCATCGATTTCCAAGAGTTTGTTCAGGCCATTACTTCAGCAGCGTTTGATAATGCTTGGGGATGAAGAAAGGTTTAATAATTTGGATTTTTTTTTTTTGTTTTTTGAGATTGTTTCTTTGTCACTCCATCTTCTTGCATATTTTGATTTGAAAGTGTTTGTGTAGTAGTTTGTGAGATACTGTTTCATATGTTCTCTGTGATGAAAATTTGATAGCTTGGAGAGGAAGCTACATCATTGTTTAGGGCAAATACTATTTATTAGCTTTGCAGTTTGAGTCTGAATCAACCAATCGCTTTACCTATAAGCGACAAAGGTCTTATATAGATAAAAACAAAACAACTGTCTTTTTATCTTCTAATGTTTGGTGGGATAAACAAAAATTTATAATCAAATTTATAATCATATGATCATCTATCTTCTAGCAAGGTCATGTAAAATCAAGCAAGAAGGAAAACTTGAAGTCAGTTAACATTCTTTCCCTTGTGCTAGATTGTCTGAATACTGAATGTAAGAGTTGTTACATAAGCTTTAGTCCACCTGTTACATCATCAACAACGTCCACCGGTCCTGCACAGATAAACACTTTTATGGTGAATAATTCATGACTAGAGGAAAAACTGAATTAAGATTCCAACTAACACAGAGTGGTTAAAAGAGTTTGCAACTATTAAACTAATGCATTTGTACTAACTACTATATAACTCTTCTCCTTTTATAAATCTTTTAAACATATTGACAGATCATAGATAACTTACCAAGAATAGCCATTACTGTCCTTGAATCTGGAAGAACAATACAATTATATACACATTAGACTCTTATTTTTCTTTCAGACTACTTGAGAGCCTCTTGAATTCAAATGACAATAACTACAAAACTCACCTGGAGCGATCTGTGTTTTTCCTGCATCAATGGTGATATGGGTTGGCAGCTTAAGAGACTTTGCTCTCTCCTGTCAACATGGACAACATTGTTAAGACTGAACTTGAAATCATCTAAACAGTCAGCCGCCAAGTATCAAAGAACTAAACAATCCTGCAATTTTGTAACGAGGCAAGAAGATTTCTTCATCAATACAACAAAAAAAACTTACTCGCAAAGCTAACATCTCTTCCTCACTCTCGATTTTGACCACAACTTTTGGCTGTGCACAATTCTCCCATCTGCAGCAGCAATAAATTTTTAAAAGAGAAAGCCTAAAAAGGATATGAGGTAGACTATTAGTTTACCTATTCAAGGCTTTTGGCGCCCGTCGAAGGAGTTTCTTGTATAAACCCAAAGTTGCATGACTACACACAATGCAGACCCCTAAAAGAAATTACTAACAGAGTTGCAGATATGCTTGAGGATGATTGAAACACTAAAAGAGAGAAGAAACTACCTGCATTGAGCTGCAATCTTTCCTTTACCCATTTTAAGATCATTCCTCGCTACCAAAACCTACACATACAAAAAGACAAAGAAGCAAATTCATATCAGCTTAGTGTCAATGCATATAGAAATAGGTAAGGGTAAAAACCATTTTGAATCTTTTGCGGGAAACAGTGAGTTCCTCAATCTCTAGGGGTTCCTTGGACTTAATCTTCTTATTCCCACTAGACTCGGCCACAGATTTGGAGGAGGGGACGAAGATACGGCGTCGTAGAGTGCTGATGTAATATCCAAGTACAGCTCCAAGAAGTAAGGCAGTTAGCCACATCAAATCCATCATCCTTCAAGGAGAAAAAAAAACAAGAACAAGATTTGAATTTAACTAAAAAACAAAGTTGAATCAGTGTGGGGAACAACAAAAAAAAAACCTATACTACGTGATTACTAGAGAAGAACACTTACCAAGACTCTGTAATCTATAGTGAAATAGTAAGTATACTCAATTGATAACACAGTGAACAAAAAATCTAATCATTAAGGCTACTTGGATTGCTCGAGTTCGATTCTAGGACACCACCAACTTTAAATCGAACTAGTTACAGAGTTTTTTTTTTGTTACATTACCTTAATCTTCCCGGCGGCTGAGCAGCAGTTTAACAGCCTTCTTTTTTCTCTGAACTGTTTTAACAATTAAAGGCGAAGATAGTCTTCTGTTTGGAAACGGGAATATCTCTGTCCTTCCTTATATATATTATCCGGTTCGACCAATATATTGAGAAAAAAGAAAAGAACAGAAATTAACATTAAAGAACAAAAATCGAACCGGGTTTTTCAAATTTAAGTTAAAAAAATTAAAAATTGCAAACTTTAATAAAAATTCCATTAAAATTATATTATCTTAAATATCTATTTAAATAAAATAGTTTTAATTATAATATTTTTGAAGTTCTCCTTTTTACTTTTCATATAAAATGATATAAAGTCTTATAAAAATATTTTTACATATATATAATTATTTAATTTAAACTTAGATTAAATATTAAAATCTGGTTAAATTAGTCGGTCGGGCCGACCATTGACCCAGTAAATGTCCGGTCCGGTCAAAACATTGATTTTTACCGACAGAACATCCGAAACTACCCTTAACTTCCCGCACTCATTCTCTCGGACTTCCCATTCTCTCCCCTTCTCAAAGGGGATGAAAGTTGCCCTAATTTATAGTGTCGATAGTGCTGCAAAGGTCTTACATTTTCAGTCTCTGTCTTGGTCTCAGTCTCTGCTACCTAGGTAAGTGTCCAAGTTAAAACTCAAACCTTTTGGTCGTGTTTCAGAATCAACTTGCTCTGTCTGGTTTCTTAACCGGTGTTGTTGTCTTTGAGCTGTTTGGTAAAATTGATTTTTAATTAGGAACGTTTTGTGTGTGTTTACTGCAGTGAAAAATGGATCTCTTGAGCGCTCTACCAGACGATGTCCGTTCTCACATACTATCCTTCCTCACCACAAAGGAAGCCGCTCTGACCTCTGTCCTCTCCAAGAAATGGCGTTACATGTTCACACGTGTCCCCGTGCTCGACGTCGACGACTCTAACTTTCTCCATCCGCGGATCTTCATGGCCTTCGTGGACCGCGTGTTGTCTCTCCAAGGTGACTCTCCCATCGAGAGATTCACCTTGAAGTGTGAAGACGGTGTTGATCCAGAACGTGTTAACGGTTGGATATGCAACGCGCTGCGACGTGGCGTCTCGGAGCTTGATCTCTCCATCAACTTCGAGGACGAAGACTATCTTCTCCCTCGAGAGATGTTTGTGAGCGAGACGCTCGTGAAGCTGAAGCTAACGAGCGAGTTTGGTCTTCACTGGTGGGTTGGAGCCGACGCCACTTTCTTACCGTTGCTCAAGACTCTCCGCATCGCCTCGGAGATGGTAAGCATGGATTGCGATGTTAATATGGAGAGGTTTCTCGCTTGCTTCCCCGTCCTCGAGGAAGCGGAGTTGATAAGCATGGACTGGGTTGATCCCGTTGATACTGTGTCTAGTTCAACTCTCAAGAAACTGACGGTTCACGCCACCGGGATGAAAACCGTTCAGAACCCGAAAAGCATTTCTTTCGACGCTCCGAACCTGCGTTTCTTGGCCTACTCTGATTGGGTTGCGGAGGACTATCCAGTAGTTAAACTGAGCAAGTTAGATGTGGCGCGAATCGCGCTATCGGTGACTGATGATCAAACCAGGAAGATAAGAGGTCCGCGTAAGTATTTGTCAGAAGGTGATGTTGTTCGACAGTTTGGCAATGTGGTTAAGCTCATGATTGGCATACGGGATGTTCGGGAACTTCACTTGCATCCTGACACTCTCGAGGTTAATTTTCTATTATCTTCTCTCTGGTCTAGTTGCAAAATGTTTTTGTCATCGCTCTTGGACACTTAAAACAAAACTATTTTTAAAAATCCGATTTATACAAGAATTAAATTGGTTTAAACTATTTTAAATTAGTTCAAACCAAATGGTTTAAATCGGTTTAAATCGATCTAAATTAGTATAAATCTGTTAAGTTAAGTAAAATAATGTTAGTAAAAATCCACAAATTTGTCTAATTTTTATTTTGTATATCTAATTTTGATAATTCATCAAAAATAGCGATTTTTGAACATTGGTTTTTGTTGTTGTTGTTTTCAGGTGCTTTCTCAATGCTGTGATTCAATGCCTGTGTTCAACAACCTCAAGATGTTAATCATTACAAGTGACGAGGATAGAGGATGGCAAGCAATGCCAGCTCTCCTAAGGAACTGTCCACAGCTAGAGTTTCTACTCATTAAGGTTGGAGTTATATAAAAAACCATGAAACATGTGTTAAAGATGCTGTTCATTTACTTACAATATAACCTTTGTTTCTGCAGGGTTTAGTGCACCATGTGACTAAGCAATGCGGGGATGCTTGTGACTGCATTCACAAAAAGCACAAAGGACGTTCGCTCAAGTCATGTCCGGTGAAAATGTTTGTGATCAGAGGGTTTACGGGAACGATGAAAGAGATGAACATGATAGAGCATTTCTTGGACTATTTTCCTTGTTTGGAGGAGATGAATATCTATATCGAAGAAGATGTTCCTACACCGCTTAAGTACGACCGTCAATTTGCCGAACGTGTCTTGGAGATGATAGAAGAGTTCGACTACTCGTACAAATGCAATGTCCAGCTCCTTGATGAGTGAAGTGGAGTGCACAATGAAGAGACTCTGAGATCACCAACGGTAGATATGCTCCACCAAGTTTACTCAAATCTCTTGTGCTTCTACTGATTCTAGTCTTTTTTTTTTTTTTTTGATCAAAAAAGAAAATTAACTGATTCTAGTCTATTCTTGGAGTTTATTAGTTGTAAATAGTTTTGAGGTTGTTGTAGTTAATATACTTCATTTTGTTTCGTGCAGAGAGGATGGGATCTTGCAGCACACTGCTAGCTCTAGGGACGTTTATTTAGTTTTTCCTTATGCTTATAATGTCGACAGAAACTGCGTGATGTGTTTTAAAACTTGGTTTTGTCTGCATTTTGGTTCGACCAAGACGTTTAATGGTTTGATTTGCTCGGTTCAAGTTTACATAACCGGATTATAAAATGAAAAAAAAAACATTTTTAATATACGTGTGTACGCGTGCCGTTAGCATATTTTCGTTTATTATATGGTTTTGTTTCTTTTAAGTATTCTTAAGAACAATAATTAAAGGTGGTTTACTTGCGCCCGTTACAACATGCGTGATTGACGTTTTTGATGGACGGTGTGTATAACAAAGCGCACACGTTAAAACCAACCCAACATTTCTTACGCGACCATCATTTCACTTGCGAAATACCCAAACGCGTTACTTATATTAAATTTCACAAATTACATAATCCCGTCGAACGCGTTACTTATATTAAAAATTAAAAGAATAAATAGAATGTCTTAATTCTCTCCACCTTGTCCGAAAACCTCAAACTCAAAAAGAGAATACCAAAAGGTTATTAAAAAACGGCTTTTTTTCTCCCGCCGGCGTTTTGACAGTCGTCGCCACTGTTACCGTCTTGAAACAATACTACTTCAATTAAAAAGTTCAAAGAGCAGAGAGATCTTTGTATCTTCTTTCATTCTCATCTCTTCTTCTCCTTTCTCCTTTCTCCAATTATTTAACACAAATAATATTTTAATTTATGTAAGATCTCCCCCGAATAAAAAAATGAGGCAATGGTTGCCATCATAACGTGTATCAGTAGTAGTGCCGATGTATTTGGTCTCACGACTAAGTCCCTTCCTCTTCTTCTCCTCCTCCTTCCTTAACCAATTTGCGCAACACGACCACATGTGACTTCGTCTGTCAGAAAATATCTGATAAATTAAAAAGCGTTTTACTTCTTCCAAACATCTGCGGAAGATCTGAAGCTCAACTTTCCTCTGTTACGGTCTCTCAGGTAACATAACATTGTCTACGATTCATTGTAATGTCAAAAGTTTGAAATTTAAGCTTAGTGATGTTATAGATTTTTCCCTCTTTAGCTGCTTAAGATTTAAAGATTCTCTTCCTTTTTTTGTTGGGGGTAAAAAGACAATGATCATTGTCTTTTTCGTTGTATTTATTATATAATTTATGATAAGATCTTCTTGTCTAGATCTATTGATGACCTGTTCATTTCTTGAATGTTATCTGATCTTGATCTATGACAATGACTTGATGATTGTCCTTTTAATCTCTCTCAGGGATCTGCCGGCTACAAAAGTCCGGTGGATATTTAATATAATCACTAGACGACGATCATGGCGTCTAATAACCATTTCACCAACAGTCGATCCAACCTCTCAACAAACTCCGACGCCGCCGAAGCCGCAAGAAACCACCAGCAGCCGCCCGGCGTGACATTCGCTCGGAGAACTTCCTCCGGACGCTACGTCAACTACTCGAGAGATGATCTCGACAGCGAACTCGGAAGCGTCGATTTCACTAACTACACCGTCCACATCCCACCGACTCCAGACAACCAGCCCATGGACCCGTCCATCTCCCAAAAGGTGGAGGAGCAGTACGTGTCCAGCTCCCTGTTCACGGGAGGTTTCAACAGCGTCACGCGCGCTCATCTCATGGACAAAGTGATTGACTCCGAGACGAATCATCCGCAGATGGCTGGCGCTAAAGGGTCCTCTTGCGCTATCCCTGGTTGTGATGTGAAGGTGATGAGCGACGAGAGAGGTCAAGATCTTTTGCCTTGTGAGTGTGATTTCAAGATTTGTAGAGATTGCTTTGTGGACGCTGTGAAGACAGGAGGTGGGATCTGTCCCGGGTGTAAGGAGCCTTACAGGAACACGGATCTAACAGACTTGGCTGAGAACAATAACAAGGGGCAGCAGCAAAGGCCTATGCTTCCTCCACCTTCTTCTGGTGGTGGGTCCAAGATGGAGAGGAGACTGTCGCTGATGAAGTCAACTAAGTCCGGTTTGATGAGGAGTCAAACCGGGGATTTTGATCATAACCGGTGGTTGTTTGAGACTAGTGGGACTTATGGTTACGGTAATGCTTTTTGGACGAAAGATGGGAACTTAGGTAGTGAGAAGGATGGTAGTCACGGTATGGGGCCTCAGGATCTGATGAGCAGACCGTGGAGACCGCTTACTCGGAAGCTCCAGATTCCTGCAGCTGTTATTAGTCCTTACAGGTGAAAAAATGTTTGTTATTATGTATCCAATATATCATTATTTAGCTAAGAAAGTTCAAAAAATCGGTCTAGACGACACGACACCTGGGCATCCGCTTAGTTGGCAAATCGGACCTAAACAAAGCAATTTTTATAGAAAATTTTTTAAAAATCGGTTAAGGTGTTAAAAAAACCGCCTAATCAATAATTCCATATAAGGCGCCTAACTAATATGTTAGTTATTTCTTGGAACATTTTAAACTTTCATTGATACATTTAATTTTTCTTGTGTAGGCTTTTGATATTTATAAGGATTGTTGTTCTTGCATTGTTCTTGATGTGGAGGATTAAGCACCAGAACCAAGATGCAATATGGCTATGGGGGATGTCTGTGGTTTGCGAGCTTTGGTTCGCCTTCTCTTGGCTTCTTGATCAGCTTCCGAAGCTGTGTCCCATCAACCGAGCTACAGATCTCAACGTTCTCAAAGAGAAATTTGAAACGCCCACGCCGAGCAACCCGACGGGGAAGTCTGATCTCCCTGGACTAGACATGTTTGTATCAACAGCAGATCCGGAGAAAGAGCCTCCTCTCGTCACTTCCAACACCATTTTATCCATCCTAGCTGCCGACTACCCTGTGGAAAAGCTTGCCTGCTATGTCTCAGACGACGGAGGAGCGCTTCTGACGTTTGAAGCCATGGCTGAAGCAGCTAGTTTCGCAAACATATGGGTTCCTTTCTGTCGTAAACACAACATCGAGCCGAGGAATCCGGATTCTTATTTTAGTCTGAAGAGAGATCCTTACAAGAACAAGGTGAAGACTGATTTTGTGAAGGATAGGAGGAGGGTGAAGCGTGAGTATGATGAGTTTAAGGTTAGGATCAACGGCTTGCCTGACTCTATCAGGCGACGTTCTGATGCTTATCACGCGAGGGAAGAGATTAAGGCCATGAAGGAGCAGAGACAGAACAGAGAGGATGAGATTGTGGAGCCGGTTAAGATTCCTAAAGCTACATGGATGGCTGATGGTACTCATTGGCCTGGGACTTGGATTAACTCTGCTCCTGATCATTCCCGAAGTGACCATGCTGGTATCATTCAGGTACAACATTTCAGTCCAGTTCAGTTATTTCATGTTTCTTTGGTTTGGAACAGTATTTTGAAACCGAAACGACCCTATGGTTGGACAAGGTTCGGCCATGAACCAGTCACATAAATTATTCAAATGAATAAAAACCATTAAAACTATCAAAAATCCATAAACCAACCATATAAAAAATTAGTTTATATTTATAATGTTTTATATTTAATATTTACTTATATTTTAATTATCTATCATATTTACTAACATTATTTTAATTATGTATCATTTTGAACCGTGACCGAAATAGTTATTCGGTTCATCTTCCGATCCAGTTTTAAAAACATTGGTTTGAAACATTCAGTTCACTCATAACTGAATTGGAACCGGAGTTTGGTTCCATTCAACAAGAATTTTGGTTTGTTTCAGTTCAGTTTATATGTTATTTCTAAGATTAATGATTTTTTTCTTCAAATGTTTGATAAATGTAGGTGATGTTGAAGCCTCCTAGTGATGAGCCACTACATGGAGACTCTGAAGGGTTCTTAGATCTTACAGATGTCGACATTCGTCTTCCTCTTCTGGTCTATGTCTCGCGTGAGAAACGACCAGGTTATGACCACAACAAGAAAGCAGGAGCCATGAATGCATTGGTCCGAGCATCTGCAATCATGTCCAACGGTCCATTCATACTAAATCTCGACTGCGATCACTACATATACAACTCTCAGGCTTTGAGAGAAGGAATGTGTTTCATGATGGACCGAGGCGGCGACCGCCTTTGCTACGTTCAGTTCCCGCAGCGGTTCGAAGGCATTGACCCATCTGATCGGTACGCTAACCACAACACTGTCTTCTTCGATGTCAACATGAGGGCTCTCGATGGTTTGATGGGTCCGGTTTACGTCGGAACGGGTTGTCTCTTCAGAAGAATCGCTTTGTATGGATTCGATCCACCACGGTCTAAAGAACACAGTCCTGGATTCTGTAGCTGTTGCTTCGGTCGCAAGAAAAAGAAGAGCCGTGTGGCTGAAGAAAACAGATCATTGAGAATGAGTGGTGGTGGTGGTGACTCGGATGATGACGAAGAGATGAGTCTCTCTCTGGTTCCTAAAAAGTTTGGAAACTCGACGTTCCTTATAGATTCGATCCCTGTAGCAGAGTTCCAAGGCCGTCCGCTTGCTGACCACCCGGCCGTGCAGAACGGACGGCCTCCTGGAGCTCTCACCATCCCTCGTGAGCTTCTAGATGCGTCGACGGTGGCGGAAGCTATAGCAGTCATCTCATGTTGGTACGAAGATAAAACCGAGTGGGGGTCGAGGATCGGTTGGATCTACGGTTCTGTCACTGAAGACGTTGTCACCGGTTATAGAATGCATAACCGTGGCTGGAAGTCAGTTTACTGCGTGACGAAAAGGGATGCATTCCGCGGCACGGCTCCTATAAACTTGACGGATAGGCTTCACCAGGTTCTCCGCTGGGCTACTGGCTCAGTGGAGATCTTCTTCTCGAGAAACAACGCCTTCCTAGCTTCCCCGAAGATGAAGATCCTCCAGAGAATCGCTTACCTTAACGTTGGAATCTATCCTTTCACTTCGATCTTCCTCATCGTCTACTGCTTCCTCCCTGCGCTCTCGCTCTTCTCGGGACAGTTCATAGTCCAAACGCTTAACGTCACATTCCTCATCTACCTTTTGATCATCTCCATCACATTGTGTTTACTAGCTCTCCTCGAGATCAAATGGTCAGGAATCTCGTTGGAAGAATGGTGGAGAAACGAGCAGTTCTGGCTCATTGGAGGAACAAGCGCTCATTTAGCTGCGGTTATCCAAGGACTGCTCAAAGTGGTGGCTGGAATCGAAATCTCTTTCACGTTGACGTCTAAATCAGGAGGAGACGACGTGGACGACGAGTTTGCGGATCTTTACGTAGTGAAATGGACGTCTCTGATGATCCCACCGATCACGATCATGATGGTGAATCTAATCGCTATCGCGGTCGGGTTTAGCAGGACGATATATAGTGTGATTCCTCAGTGGAGTAAGTTGATAGGAGGAGTGTTTTTCAGCTTCTGGGTGTTGGCTCATCTTTATCCTTTTGCTAAAGGGCTTATGGGGAGAAGAGGAAAGACTCCGACCATTGTTTATGTTTGGTCGGGACTTGTTGCTATCACTATTTCGCTGCTTTGGGTTGCTGTTAACCCACCTGCTGGTTCTACTCAAATTGGAGGATCGTTCACGTTTCCGTGATGAATAGGTTTGGTTTTCTCAAACTCTCTTTGTTTTGAAATATGTATTTGTTGAAATCTCTTTGTAAGAGTCTTTCTTATGTTCAAATGATGCAGAGTCTTACAAGAAGGAGATTGGTCAAGGTCCTCAAGGACATAAAGTATAGTTGTCACGTAAAGCAAGTCAAAAACTAAGAACTTGTCTCATTATTGTCTATTTTTTTTTCTTGCTGGAAAAGGACATTTTTTAATTTGTCTTTTCAAGTTTTTGTAATATTTGATTTGTTGGTGGAATCGTTTACGTTGCTACTGGAATATTATATGAAATGAAATTCATCATATGATTGTTTCTTGATTTTTAATCTCATATACCCCTAATCCAATACACCCTAATCTCTTATACCCCTTAACCCCTAATATCCCTAATCCAATATACCACTAATCCAATACACCGTAATCTCTTGTACCCCTTAACCACCCTAATACCCCTGTTAATATAATAGAACTAATAATTAAAACATGATTATGTATTTTTTGAACTGAAGGATTATATTTGATAATTCAAAGATAATAATTACACATGATTTGTAAAAATTCAGTCAATCATTTGAGATACTTTTAGCTTATGCTTCCTCAAATTTTATACTAAATTTATATTATGTTGATATTTATTATAATATAATTTAAAACTTATTGAAATACATGATAGTGGTCTTTTATAAAAGCCCAAAGGCAACCATCAAGACAAAATAAACCCAATACATTTTAAATGGGCCGGGTTACCAGGTCAAGTATCCAGAAACCAACCCGTCGCAACCTAAACGGATCGGGTTATCGGTTAACCGCCGAAACCCTACGAAAAACCTTGAGAACCTTCTCCAAGATCGTCTTCTCCAAGCCAATCTCTTCCTACATTACACCAATTCTCAAATCCCGAAATAGCATGGCTCAGAAATGTGCGATTGGTTTGATTACAGCCGTCGCAGCTTCCGTTTCTCTTTCGCAATCGAAAGTCGCTGCTGCTGATGGCCCTTTCACTTTCCCTCCTGCGAATCCCCAGCAGCAGGCTGCTTCTTCTCCGCCGTCGACGGCTGGTGAAGAGTCTTCAGCTCCTCCTCCTCCTCCGAGAGCTCGGAATGATAATCCGAGGACGAGTTCAGGTGGTTTCGATCCGGAGGCGCTGGAGCGTGGAGCTAAGGCATTGAAGGAGATCAACAACTCCTCTTACGCCAAAAATGTATTTTTTTTCTTCTTTCTAAAACAATTGAATTATTATTACCAGATAAGATCTCTTTGTCGGATCTCAGCATTGGTCTCTTTCAGGCTCTCACCGTTGTTGTGTGTGTGTGTGTGTGTGTCTGTTTTTATTTTATTTCAGGTGTTTGAGAGTATTAAGCAGCAAGAAGAGACAAAGCAAACTGAGTTTGCAGCCAAGGCGCAAGAGTATAAAGCTATGCAAGCCCAAGCTGAAACCGTAAGATATACTCTCTTTAATAATTATTATCCCATGTTTTAATATTTAGTATGTTTATATGTATTTGTGTTGTGTTACAATTTACAACTATGGCTACTTAATGGGAATGAGTTAGTATAAAGATTATACTTTTATTTTAGTAAAGTTTGAAAAACCCTGCTTCTAACATTATAGCCCTTAGTGATCTCTGTGAACACTTAACACGTTGTCTGCATCATCGGCTTAGATGTTTCTGAACAGCATAGTTGTGTGCCTGACATTTTCAACATTATAGCCCTTAGTGATCACTGTGAACACTTTTGTCTGCATCATTTCAATTTTACAGGAGAGACAAAAGGTGATATACGATGAACACAAAAAACTTGCTCAGCACCAAGCGCAGACTAAATCTCAGATGGCTCGTTATGAAGATGATTTGGCAAGAAAGAGGATGCAGGCATGTAACTTTAATCACACATTTAGAGCTTCTTTTCTTCATTCTAAAAGGTGTTGTTGTGTTTATATCGTTTTTACAGGCTGAGAATGAGTATCACAGGACAAGAAACCAAGAACTTGTGAAAATGCAAGAAGATTCCGCAATCAGGCAGGAACAAGCTCGACGAGCTACCGAGGAGCAGATCCAGGCGCAGAGGCGACAAACCGAGAGGGAGAAGGCTGAGATTGAACGCGAGACGATCAAGGTCAAAGCTATAGCAGAAGCTGAAGGAAGAGCACACGAAGCAAGGCTCGCTGAAGATGTAAACAGGAGAATGCTTGTTGATCGTGCTAATGCAGAAAGGGAGAAATGGGTTGCTGCCATTAACACTACATTCGACCATATCGGAGGTGCGAGATTTTATTCCATACATGATGTCTCTGTTGTCTAGACATGAAATCCATTTTCAATTTGCGCTGGTGTGACATGAATTAGTGGTTGAAATAGATTTAGATTTGTGACATTATAATCGATATATTGCATTAGCATATGGAATAATCGCAGTAACATGTGTTTGACACTTTAAACTTTTTTTCCTAGGCGGGTTGCGTGCAATTCTGACCGATCAGAACAAACTGATTGTTGCTGTTGGGGGTGTCACCGCTCTTGCAGCTGGAATCTACACGACGAGGTAAACACTATATAATTTTATCCGCAGGTTGAGAAAAAATTGGCATGAGTTCTCGTTGCTGAATGGTTGAGAAAATAGCTAAGGAATTCTAATTATTGTGGAAGTTTCCTCACAATAATAATTATTATAATTTTGATGAAGAAAATTTCTCGTTTCTCGTTTTTAGTTTCTTAGTTTGTCTTTTAGTCAGTAGTTCTGCAATATTGAAATTTAATCTTAGACGACTGCTTGTTGCAGAGAAGGAGCAAAGGTTATATGGAGCTATGTGGACAGAATATTAGGACAGCCATCCTTGATCCGAGAATCCTCAAGGGGCAAGTACCCTTGGTCTGGTTCGGTTTCTCGTGTAATGTCCACATTGCGTGGAAAGGGGTCAGCTGCCAATAATGGAAAGGGGTTTGGTGATGTTATTCTGCATCCTTCCTTACAGAAGAGAATTGAACACTTAGCTAATGCCACCGCCAACACAAAATCACACCAAGCTCCTTTCAGAAACATGCTTTTCTATGGTCCTCCAGGAACAGGCAAAACAATGGCCGCCAGGGAGCTTGCTCGTAAATCTGTATGTATTCTATTTATGTTTGTTTTAATTTATTGAAAAAAATTGGTATATAAGATAGCTAAATGGATATATAATATATGTAGGGTTTGGATTATGCATTGATGACTGGTGGAGATGTTGCTCCTCTTGGATCTCAGGCTGTTACAAAGATTCACCAGCTGTTTGATTGGGGGAAGAAGTCTAAGAGAGGCTTATTACTCTTCATTGATGAAGCTGATGCATTTTTGTGCGAGTAAGTGTTGTTACTCAGATCATATCACATGCTCTGTTCATGGTTTTGATATCACAATTTAACAGGAGGAACAAAACATACATGAGTGAAGCTCAAAGGAGTGCACTAAACGCTCTTCTCTTCCGCACGGGTGATCAGTCCAAAGACATAGTCTTAGCACTCGCCACAAATCGACCAGGTGACTTAGACTCAGCCGTGGCTGACCGTGTGGACGAGGTTCTTGAGTTTCCCTTACCAGGAGAAGAAGAGCGGTTCAAGCTTCTAAACCTGTATCTAGAAAAGTACATAGCTCAGGCTGGTCCAAGAAAGCCAGGTTTGTTCGACCGTCTCTTCAAGAAAGAGCAGCAGAAGATCGAGATTAAGGGTGTCACCGAAGAGCTCTTGAAGGAAGCGGCTGCAAAAACCGAAGGGTTTTCAGGGAGAGAGATTGCGAAGCTGATGGCGAGTGTTCAGGCAGCTGTTTATGGTAGTGAAGACTGTGTGTTGGACTCTGTGCTGTTCAGAGAGGTTGTGGATTACAAAGTTGCAGAGCATCAGCAGAGAAGAAAATTGGCTGGAACCGATGCCAAATGAGATTTTTGATGTGTAAGTTAATCAAGTTGGTCTCACCTTCACACTTTTTAAAAGAAGCAAAACGAAAAGAGATTTCAACACTATTGTTACTCCTTTTTGGTCAAGGAGAGAGGTCTTGTTGTACCCTTGTGTTACAGTTTAAGTTAATTTGCTTTTAGCATAGCTTAAATTATTGTACTAATAAAAATCGAGATTTTGTCGACACTAATATTTTTTTTTCCAAGAGGAAACAAGCTCGACACTGGTTATATAGCAAATTCTCGGTGACATGTAAAAGACAGTGAGGTCAGACATAATCAAAGATTGATCGAATCCTTTATTAGATATGAATATCTGAAGATGTCGGAGCATCACACAAACTTGACAATGCAATAAAAAGGAGAAGAAATAGAGACTGAGGATTTTTCTTGATTTTCAGAATGTTGCTCTTAGTGATGATGATCTTGAACATAGCGAAGGCCACAGTACTTGCAGACGGCAGGCTCGTGTAGGTCGAGGCAAATGAACTCAATTGGATGACCGAGTGCTGGATTGGTGTCTGCAATGTTATATCAAAGTCCATAATTAAATCAACTTCCAGTTTGGTATAATCACAAAATCAAAATAACTTTAGGCCAGTGATGAGAAGAGGAAACAAACCTCCTTCACAAGCAGCAGTCCTTCCTTTGACTTTGATAGGTGGGACCTCGTTGATCAGTTCCATTGGTGACTTCTTGCTTAAATCCTGTTATATATTAACTTCTTTAGCCACGTTATTGCAAAACCACCAAGGAAGTGATTAAGTGACGAAACTTCATAATTTACCAGAAAAGAACCAATACAAAACTGTTAACTAACAAAGAGAAGTGACGTACAGCTAAAGGAGAGAGCTCAAACGAAACTGTCGACTAACAAACATAGAGAGCTAAACTGTAAACTAACATGTGTAAAATTTTCAAGCTCACAGGATTCATCAGTAAAAGGAAGTGATTCCAATCCAAGCCAGAAGGCTATTAAGCTAACGAATGTGATGATTGGACTATTGGTTATGCCATGCAATCATTGAATTATTATTTTTCACTTATTAGACTCAGGGAGTTGCAGAATCAAATCACAATAGCAAATACATATATTATAAGCTGATGCCCACAACAATAAGCCATCAAAGATAGTACACCATGAGAACACTTATCTACTTCATACTAAAGCTATCTAAAGTGCCTAGTCTTATTCTGTGCCCTCAGCCCTTTTGGCAAACTTGCACATGTAGTTTTAATCCCCTCAAGAACATATTCTCAATATTCGAAAAAAAAAAAATCATCTGAGCAGATTCAAAGAATGATATCACGTCTCCATAAATTCTGATCCAACATAGAAAATTGTATCTTCATTTAATCAAATTCACTAAGGAAAATTAGCGAAAATGATAGGATACCTTATGATTTGATTTCTACAATCCAATTACAATCCAGTAAACACAGTTCCACGAATCCAGAAACCTTTGACGAACTTTCAGCAAAAACGAATCGACTACTCTATGTAATGAGCAAATCGCGATCTAATCTTCATCGGGGATACCAACAATTCACACAAATGAGGCGGTTAGGGAGAGAAAGGAAGATGTACGTACCTGCATCCATTTTTTGGTGTGGTTTCCGACTAGATCGTCTGTTGGCTCGCCGAGCTGGGTGGTAACCGGTGCACTGAAGTGCCTCCTCGTCGATGGAAGAATCTGCGATCGGATTAGGGCTTTCAAGAGCTTCGACGCCATTGTTTTTTTTTTGCTTCTCTACAAAAAGGAAAATCAGAGGAAGTCTCCTTGCAAAGAGAGAGAGAGAGAACCAGCAACAACGACTTGGGCTTTAGTTATAAAAATGGCCCATAAAGTTTATAAAAGCCCATTTACACCTATTTAAGTCCAGAAATTGTAGTTAGTTTCCAAAGTTTTTTTGGTTGCTTCCTGCTAGAATCTTTCAGTGAACTTGGTTTATATATAAGAGTTCTGGTTTTGGTTTAGCCGGTTTTCTTTGGTAACCAAATTTTGTTTGATTTTTGTTTTTCTATCAAATGTTCTCAATGTTAAGGAAATATTTAAGAGTTGGTTTATTTTCAATTTCATATCTCATATCTTACTAAAGAAAAATATTGTTGTTTATATGGACAATCACAACAAAAATACACAAAAAGAATAAGGTGCAACAGAACAAAAAATAGATGGGTGGCTTTTTGCATTATAGATAACATATTAAGAACATATTTAAATTTTAAAAGTTGGTCAACAACGCACCAAAACGTTTACCGCGCGAGGCTGCACTCACCAATTCCGCGGTAAAATGGCTACGCCCACTTGAGTTTGCTGCGTTTGCCATTCAGAGCCTCAAGAAATGAAGCATCATCAGTGAAAACGGAGCTAAGATGAGGAAGACCTTTTTTTAGAGACATTTGGCTTCAATCTCTTCAAGAGTGAGACCCTTTGTCTCAGGTACAATGAAGTATATGAAGAAAAGAGACAGTACACATATCACTCCAAATCCAAAGAACAATACTCCTGCTCCAAACAGCTCCTGCATAAAACAAAAACCTCTAGTTAGCATAAAGGATTGTACCTCAGAAACAATCTTTGAGTTGGTTAGCTAGGAGCTAAATGGGGGAACCTCTAGTGAAAAATGTTATTCCAAAGTTACAGCTACGTTGTACTGCAAGAATATATATACTGAGGAGTTTCTTGGTTCTGGAATGTTTACCTTTAAAGGTGAGAAAGCGAATGTGACAAGTGCGTTTGTGCCGAAATTCACAAGGACTGCTATGCTGATTCCTCTACCTCTTAATTTTAAAGGAAATATCTCTGAGATCATCAACCAACCAATAGGGCCAAAGGATAACTGCAAGATTGATGTTAAACCTTTTTTTAGATTGTATAAAAAAATAAACAAGATATGATTTCCAAGAGTGGAACCTTAATTACAAAAATATGTAAGGAAGGTCAACCTGATAGCAGCCCACATATAGTAGCAATGCAACTACAGCAACAGCCGGTACAGTATTATAAAAGATGTAGTAGGATCCCAAGAGGAACAATGAGATCACCTGTTAGGCAATTAGAAACACACAAGCGGCTAAGACAACAAAGAAAGAAAGAGACAAGAGTGAAGAAGACAGAGGACAAACCATGCCACTAACACCACCAAAAAGTAAAGGCCTCCTTCCAAGTTTGTCAATCACTACAACAGCAACCCCAGTCATAACCAACTGCAAACATTAAAGTACCACGTTAAAGTCTTCAAAAGGAAACATATAAAACACCTTTGCTGCAGAAAAACTAGTTCACAAGAATAAACCAGTTTTAACCAGAGAATGTACTACAAAGCATATCAATACCTTCAATAGACCGAGTAGAATTGAGATCCTAGTTGCATCAGTTGCAGCAGAGAAGCCAGCAGTCTAAAACATGTAATGTTAGTGGTACAAATCAATAAGTTATCTTACTTAAAAATAAAAAGAGAACATATATTATTTGAGAATGAAAAGATAACCTGTAGTATTGATGGTGCATAGTAAAGTACACTTGGTTGCCCAGTGATCTGTAACCATTTGAAAAAAAACATATATTAGCTATCACTCTTTCTCCTAGAAACATTTGATGAAATAACTGCACCAACCTGTTGCAACAAGACTAAACCTCCAGCTATAGTGAGAGCCTTCAAGCACTTTCCTTGAAATATTTCACCAAGCGTAGCTTCTTTACCCTCACCCACAGAGGAAAGCTCAGCCAAGATCTCGTCCACTTGTTCAACAGCTGAGTCAACAACAACAGACCCTCTAAGACGGCGAAGAGACCTGATCGCAGCCTGTTGAAGGCTCTCCACGTTGCCTTTCCCCTGGAGAGAGCGAAGTAAAAGCCACCTAGGGGATGCTGGTAGCCAACACATTCCAATCCCCATGATAACTGGCACAGGGATGATCGTTGCGTACATGTAACGCCACCCAGATATAACAGTAACCCAGAGGCTACCGATCCCATAACCTCCCTTCAAAAATTACCATGTGTCAGTTTCATTCTGTAACTTCAAAACTGAGCAATAAATTTTTGATATCCAAAGAGCCTTTGAGAACTTACAACCATACCAATGACGGTTGAGAACTCCTTTAGTGATATCATCCGTCCACGTATCTGACTTGGTGAAGTCTCCGCAATGTACATTGGAGCAGCGTGCATTGTCTACAATATATAAGAACATATCAGCTTTCAAAGCTAACGAAAAAGCCTAAGGAGTGTACTCCAAAGCTGCATGAATCTCATAGAAAAAAAACATCTTAATCTGAATCAAACAAAGAGCCAATATATAAAATATAATTAAACGGCTGAGTCAAATATTACCAGTCCAATCCCAACGCCGTACATAAGCCGTCCAATTATCAGGACAGAGAAGACAGGTGCTAGTGAAGTCACAATGGCTCCAACAACATACAAGAATGCAGCCAAGATCAGCTCCTTTCTTCTTCCTTGAAAGTATTAATTTAATTTCATTCAGATGGAGATGCTGCTATGTCACAGGATAAGTAAATTAGATAGAAAGCAAACCTATAGTGTCGGCAATACTAAATGCCACAATGGATCCAATTAAGGCACCGTACAGTGAGCCACTAGTCTGCACAAACGTTTAATAATAGTGTTAGCAAATGTATTTGGACCACAGCTCCTATAAGGAGGAAACAATAACAAAAATTTAATGCAATAGCCAACATGTGGAAGAACCAAGAAAGGCCAAAACTCACAATGATACCAACATCCACTGGAGACAAGGTGTACCATGAGATCCCACTTAGCGTAGGAGACTGTACAGTAAGGCAAAAAAAAAACAGAGTAATTAACAATAAACAAATACATATGAAATTCAAGGAAACTCAATGGCACTGCAGATACAGGTGTGAACTATGTAACACAGTCATTTTAGGCCAAAAGGTTAAGGCATTACCTTAATAGAGATAATTGCACAAGAAGTAGCACCAATCTCGTAACCAAAAAGCAAAGCTCCAAGAGCTGGAAAGAGAAACCTGTGCAATAAATGTTTACTTAGTATGCTTTCAGACATAGATCATGTGCAAACCAAACACTTGCTTTTTTAGCAGAAACATTGGCAATAATCTGTGAATAGCAACCACAATCTTTCAGGGACCACTGTATTAATGACTACCTAACATTAACAAAGGAAAAGGACAAAAAAGAACTCACGGAGGAATGGCTGCAAGAACAGAGTAGTCTTCTGGGCTGTGGTGATTCTCCTTAATCAGAGGCTCTTTGACTGAGTTAATCCCACCTGAAGATGAATCACCAACCTTACACAGCAACACCAGTTTCAGATACATCATACATGATTTAATAATATTCATTTTTATTCAAAATCAATAAGGCTAAGGTCTAATCTCATGCTTACAAATTTACATCCCAGTTAAGCCAAGTTGCACTTATTACATGGAGATTCAAACTAATTTTCAAAACTCAAAGAAGAAAAATCTAGTATAGTTTTTTTTGTCGGTGAACGGAGAAAACTAGAGAGAATATCAAACGAAGATGTGTGAAAGAGAAGTTTGAGACCTGTCCAAGAGAAGCGATCGATTGCTTCTCGGAATCAAACACCATGGCTGCGGCAGGGAGACAGAGATAGAGGAACTCGCTCTCTGGGTTTGTACAGAGGACTTTTGTCTTTTTGAGCTCAACGAGGTTTGTTTTTGCAGAGGTGAGAATTGTGAGGAAGAGAGAAGACGACCATTTGTGCCAGTGTTATAATAACTGTCAACGGACATTTCAAATTAGGAGGAGGATCACTGTTTACTCTCACCCGATTAGTTTCCTTTAATACATTGTTTTCTGTGGTCAGAATCTAATTGTTTTTTTTTTGTCTTATGTCTTAACCAGATTAATTTTTTTTACAAAACATATTTTATGTGCTATTCAATTTTTTTTTTGTAAAGCCGACAATTAGAATATCCCGTTTTCAAAAAAAATATCTACCTTCGTTTTAATATCTTGGTGCAAGATATTTTTCTTCGTTTTCAGCCATAAATTCTAATTTGGGGTTTTTTATCATATGGAGCATATTCTCATGTTTGTACCACTAGGGCCATTGTAATTTACTTATGTCTGCATAATTTATTTCTGTAATTTACGTTGATTAATATACAAATCTTTAACTAATCTACAAGGTTGTAAATTATAATTGACAAAATTGTTTTTCAAAATAATATTTTATTTAGTCCTCTACACTCCTCTCTAGAGGTGATGAAGTAAAGCTTAAGCAAGCAAATATTAGATGAAACAGCATAACAACAATTATACAATTCACATAAATACCAATTGTTCAGCTTTAGATCCAAAAAAGTTTGCTTTTATTCAAGAGACAGAAACAGAACAACAAATCTATTCAAGAGACAGAAACAGGACAACAAATCACTCAGAGAGATTCTCAGAGCGCATCAACCAGAGCTCTCACGTTCTTACTTGGTCTTGGTGGGAACCCAAGGTTGGTAACGAGTCCAGTTCTTTTGCCCCGGGTTCAAGGTATGTCCTTTAGAATGGTAAATGTATGCATCACCTTCTCCTGAGAAGTTCTCTCTATGCTCAATCCCATACCTCTTCGGTTTCTGACTCAACAGCTTCAAACAGAAAGAAAGAGAGACATTGTTTGTTTTCAAGTTAGTAAGCAACTTATTTACTACCCGAGATAGCGGATTTGGAATTGGCTTTATTCATACCTCATCTCCAGTGTGATCAGTGATGAAATGAAGCCATCCGTGCCATTCCGCTGGTACTTGAGATGCGTTGTAACGATCCTTGGATGCGTACTCTACCCATCTGTGTCTACCTGTTAGTGAAGTGACTCAATGTAAAATCAAATTGGCTAAACACTCTTTATATACACATTCATAGTTTCACCACAATGTCTTCAACAGATAAAAGATCATTTAAGGGAGAAGTTGAGCACGTATATCCTCAAAACTATCACATAGACTGGATTTGATTTTACTTCGATAACAACTTAGGCATTTCTAAACAAGGCTATACAAATCTCTGGTGGATTAGGTTAAAAGGCTCAACTAATCTTACTCCGAATTTACTGAGACATCAGATTATGCTGTGATCTAGCAAATAACGGAAGCTATTTGGATAAAAAGGTTCCATGGTTAAACCAAATGCTACAATTCAAAAGTAGACAAGACATCTGAAGTCAACTATATAAAGTTTATTGGAAGAGAGATATCAGGTATCATGAATCCTATAGTGGCATCAGTATTTAGCAAAAGCATGGTTTTATATTTAGCAAAAGCATGGTTTTAAACAGGCAACAACGCATCAAGTTATTAGAAAAAAAAAAGTTATTAGAAAGAAATGCGTACCGTATTGAGTATCACCGAGCTTCTGGTAGTATTTGTTACCGAACTTGTCCACACCAACAAGAGTTGCTCCAATGTTGTGTATTTTAGTTTGCCTTGAATGATCAAACAAGAGACACCAAAACTTATACTGATCAGAAACTATGACTCAACAGCAAGGCCAAACAAAAAGAAGGTGGAAATAAAACACAATATTCAAGTATATTATGTGATACACTAACAATCGGAATCAGCAAGCGAACAAAAGACGGATGTCATGATGTTAAGCAAAAGCAAAGTAGTATATAATCATAGTTATCAGTAATGGCAGAACCAATGACACTACTAAGCAAATACTTGAATCCAATGATGTTATATTTTGCAAAATCTAACATTCATATGCACAACATCCCTGTATTAAAAATCTAAAAAACGTTAATTCAAGCTCCATATATTCAAAGCATGCATAAAAGAAATGATCTTTAAGCAAGGTTGATGTTAATGCGGCCAAATTCACCAATTATGTAGAGAGCCTATTAGAAAAACATATTCAACTTAAACTAAACTACACTACCTTTCAACTCTATTGTGATTCTTGAACAATCAATTGAATAATATTTTTAAAATAATCTCTAAAGATGGGAAACAGTAAATATAAGAGATAGATGCTTACAAGAGGTTCCCATCTGGTAGGCATCTCCTGTAATCAGGTAAACAAAAAATTGAAATGAACCAATTAGAACATGATAGATTGTATTAAGAACCCAATTGCTAGGTTTTACAGGATTCAATCAAATCCAGGAGATCGCAAAATGAAATAAGCTGAGAAAGAGGAAGAAGAGCTTACAGGAAGCCTTCTTCACGGATCATCCTGAGAAAGCCACCGAGACCTTTCTCTCTAATCGTCTCCAACGCACTCTTCGCCACCGTCAATGCCATCGCTGTTCCTCTTCACCTCTCTCGCTCGGAGTCTAGCCTGGATTCGATTTCGACGTCGAAACAACAACCGACAGATACAATGAAAAAAAAAAAACACATTTCCTAAAAACGCACGGTTTTGATTTGTTGGGTTTTGTGCTTTACATGGTTCGCCTAGATGGGCTCGCGATGGGCCAAATTTTGATGCTTTGGTAAAAAATAATAGTAAACTTAAACATAATTAATCACCAATATTAACATAATTCACCAATGAATCATTTTTCATGTGCATAACAAAATTGTAGAAGTACCATATCATAATGGTTAAGGTTTAAAGACTTTTATACCCAGGTCTGGAATTCGAATCGGATTGCACATTATATATGAGGTATAAGGTTCAATTCCGGGCAAAAGTGATTTATTAGACAATTATGGAGAATACGGAAAAAACTTACAAGTGATATTCATCATGATGCAAATAAATCCGGTCAGACGTGGATTTTCATAAGACGTCTCAAGTGACACAATTAAGTGTAGATCTTCATAAAGCATATAGTATTGTCGGTTGTCGAATCGTCTATTTAATATTTCTCATAATTGTAATATCATAATAAATTAGCGTTAAAAATAAACTTTATAACATGTCTTATCTTTTTCACGTACATATAGATTGTGGTTGGGACATTTGGAGTAAATAAGAGGAAATAAATAAAAATGGAAAAGAAAGTAGAATAAATATTTATCATAGTTTAGTTATCGTTGTAAAAAAAAATAGAGTAAATATATATTGCTGTTCGAAGTAGAATAAATTTGTTTTGTGTATTAGAACATCTTCATCAATAGTATGAGGGCCGAGGTTTTAAAAAGTTATTAATTGCTAATCTAACAATAATAAAAGAGGAATAAGATCAACATGTAAGCTGTCCACATAAGCATAAAAAATCAACCTATCACAAAGCTTTAAGTTGCCACATCAGCTCGACCTGTCCTACTTCTTCGTTGCGAACAAGTTGATGATTGAAACTAATCGTCTCTTCATCTTTCTTTTCATTTCAATGCATCATTTAATTATAGTCTGTTTGTCTCCCTCTCCACTTCAAATCCCTAAATCCCCAAGCATCACCCTATCTATTGTATTCCCGTCTCTCTCTGTCAACGGCTCCACATTCTGGAAATCAAAACCCACCGCATCCATGGCTAACAACAAGGCAAAATCAACTGTTTTTCAGAAAAAAGAATCTATACATACAAAAAGTAAAAATTTTAATAGTATTCTATGTTGTTTATGTATACTTTATATTATTTTCTGTTTGTAGCTTATGACAAAAGCTATGAATCATGAACTGTGACAAGGTGAAGTATTTAGTGGACAGAGGCTGCGTTTTGGGAATCATAGCAAGGATTCTCAACAATGGCGGCCACTCCTTCTCACAGCCTTCTCACGAAGAACTATCACTGTCGTTCAAAACCACCAGCTCCCTGAACCTTTGTTCATTCATCTTCTGGAGAAAAGATCCCGAGTAGCTACGAAAGCTTCTCTCTCTAGAACCAACGAGGCATTTTTATCCGCCGTCATCTCCAGGCTCGAGCGTGAACAGCAAGGATTAACCGACGGCAGTGGAGAACAGTGGCATACGGCGGAGGATTTCCGCCGGCGCGATAAGAAAACCGAGGAAGAGAGGAGGCTTAGAGACACGTGGCGTAAGATCCAAGGAGAAGACGATTGGGCCGGGTTAACGGACCCGATGGACCCGGTTCTCAGATCGGAGATGATCCGGCGAAATGGCTCAGGCCTGTTACGACGCCTTCGACTTCGATCCTTCCTCGACGGCAACCCACGTCGAGTGTAATCTTCACTTTGGTCACACATTGGGTCTGTTGATTTTTGAAAGTATTTGACCTTACATTAGTTCTGTGTTTTGATTTAGGTTGGCCTCTAAAGGTATAATGTCTCCATTTAGATCCGACGTGGGTTGCTGGTTCGATGAGGCTCTGAGAACTCAAGCAGTGCTATTGGAGGCAGGCTTTCTGAATATCTTTGGTCAGTGTCAAGTTTCTTGATCTCTTATGGATGCAGTTTTTATACTTTTTTGCTATGTACAGAGAAATGAGTTCTTATAAGCATTGTTCTATTGGATCAACACTCACACCTGATGCAAAATGATATTTTTTGTAAACATCAATTTTTTACTGCACGTCCAAGGTATAATACAATCTCGCAAGATCCATATATGCATGTTGGTTAACGTCAAGATTTCTAACTGCAAATTTGTGGAGAATGTTTTTTCGAACATTGGTAGACTAATATTTTATATGGAGAGGAGAAAGCGAGTGCAATTGTTGCTTCATATTATTGCCATTAGTTCAATGCAGCTATATGGAGAGGAGCAGGTGACTGCAATTGCAAGCAAGAAGCTCACCTGAGAAGGCAGTTAGTTCATCACAATGTCAGTAGAAAGTAGAAGCTGACCAGAAGAAAGAAGGTGATGATGAAATCTACCTGCGATCAATAGCCCCATGAGACCAACATCCTTGAGAGGAACACTCTGCACTCTCTCGCTTCAAAGCTAACAACAAATCTCTAAGGTAATTTCTGAACTAATCTCCTAATCATATATCTTTCTTTTTGTTTGGTCAAAATCTCCTAATCATATATCTATATTCTAACTTAAAGAGTGGAAACAAAAAATAAAGTGGACTAGGGTTTGGTCAATGTGTTAAAAACAGATGCAAGAAGTACATCAGATATGAATCATGCAAGCAGGACAAGAGTCAGGGGAAGTATCACTAAGGCAGATCCATGATGATGATAGATTTTGATAAAAGGTTAGTGGATTTACTTAGTTACGTAACAGCAGATTTTGGTTGTAGTAGTTATGTAACTTTCACATTTACTCTCTTCATATTTAAATGCCTCTTTCGCTTCATTCATCGTCCCTTTAAGTTAGCCTTCAGGCACTTAAATCGCACAGACACAGCTAGGCTTTGTGGTCTCAGTAGCGATTGCGGTTTGCATTTTGTGCTCTCCGCAGGCCAGTCTCCCTTACATCTACGTAGAAAGCCGCATTGGTTCTCAGTGTCTCATGGATCCCATTACACCTTGCACTTGAAAAGGAACAAAAAAAATTCAAGAAATAAGGAAGAAGAGCAGAAGTTGTGTCATGCTGTTTTGGTAAGTTTAATTTTCGGCTGTTGAATGTGACATGGATCTTCTTACTGATGAACTAATGCATTTTATTTTCTTTGTTAGGCTGCTAATCATTTCATGTGTATGGGTGCGAGCAAGGTAATTCTCGCTAATTGTATGTTTTTGTGCTTTGCATCATCCTGGTTATGCATGTGGAACTGGAAATCTTTTTATTCCTTAGTTGGTGCCTTGACCTTTCAGGAGTTGAAAAAAAAACAAAATATTCTACAACTTCAACTGGTGATCTTGGAATTGGGCTTGAACAGCTTCATCTAATGTCAAAAGTTAAGAACATTGATTCTCTGCAGCTATATGGAGAGGAGCAAGCGAGTGTAATTTCAAGCAAACAACTTCACCATAGAACGCGGTTCATCACAATGCCAGTGCGAATAAGAAGTCAGATAAGAAGACTATGTCCTTTTCGGGTCTCAGCTCTGTCTCTTCTTCCATAAGAAGATCAAAGAAAACGCACAAGTCGTTTATCTCCATCGTTTGGACTTGACATAGCGTTTCAGAGAAAGGGAATAGAGGTTTCATAAATCATTATTGTTTTTTTTTATGTTGCGTTAGTTCTCAGTTAGGTCAATTTCTCAAATGGAAAATAAGTTTTTGAAATTAAGATACATATACATGTACGTTTTAAACTTTGTCAAAATATCATAACAAATACATTTCTCTTACCGTAATTGTTAAACAGCAATGTTGTTCATGTTTCGTTTGCGGCTTCGTATTTCCTTTCTTTTTGTATTGTCTAAATTTATTCTTCCAAAAAATCTTGGTTCGTACACTACTTTTTCTCTGTATGTATTTATTTAGCAAATTTTTAATCCATTCATAAGTCTACCACCAAAAAGTAGAAATTATTTACTCTATTATCATCAAGATTATAATTAAAACAAAACAAAAAACATACAGACAATATACAAAAATTAAAATACAGAAAAAATATTTAATCTATTTTCTATTTCAAGAAGATATGTTACTTAAATTTGCCGGTCTAAAAATATGATGGATATAAAAAACCAATTCAATGATTTAAGATTTGAAATCGCTTTTTTAATTTCTTGAACATATACATAATTGATCTATTTTAAAAATAATGAACATTATTATATAATATTATATTTTATATGTTTTTTTATTTGGTGTATGTTTTAAATTATTATCTTTTATTAAACTTAATATTGCACCATGAAACGAATAAATATAGTCTCAGTTCTGAGACTATTATTCAACAATCAACTCCAAAGAAAACTCCCAAACCTATAATAATACTTTGAAATGCATTATCAAACAATTGTTATTCCGATGCATTTACTTATGATGAATTTTTGATAATTTTAAACTATGTTGAAAGTCATATATACAAATAATATTATTAAACTTACAAAATTTAACAGAAAATAACCTAAAATATCTTATTTTGTAGTGATAAGTACTATTATTTTTCCGCTTTACATAATAAAACATATTTTACAAAAAACAAGACTCTGTCTAACAATAAAGAAAAATTGAAATTAAATTCCCCATTTTATATCAATAAACCAAGCACAAAACAATGAAATTATTAAGTTGAACTGGTCAAATAAAAACAAATCTCCCCAGTTTGATGCAATAATTTACATATGAAAAAACATGATTAAATTTAAAATATAAATTACTATGAAAGTATGTGAAAATTATTACTCGCTTCAATATTTGAAAAAAAAAATTTACTAACACCACTATTGATGTTGTTTGCAGCTTCAGAATAGGTCAAAAATAATACAAATCAAATCATTTTGAGGCATTATTAAAATCACAAAAGAGTATACAAGATCATAACTAAATCAAAAAGCAATAAAAAAATCCAAAGTATCTTAATATGCTTTAATGTTGAAGACATTTTTTCGGTTTATTAATTCTAAATTATGTTAAAATATAAAAAAATAAACATCAATAAAATTATTGAAGAAAATTTAGAGACTGACCAACCAAAAACACTTACGCAAATAATAACTTATTAAGTTAATATTGGGAAAATGAGACATGCAAAAAGAAAAAAAAACAATACACTAAATATAAAATAAAACAAAAACTAATTAAAACGTTATATAGTTATACTAATTTAAAATACATAATCCGCGCGTAGCGCGGAAAAAGAATCTAGTTAAAGTAAAAATGATTGATGGGGTTTTAATATCCATCCAATAAAGTATCAAAAGCTTTCTTCTGAGATTTTATTGGAAGAGTATTAAAACTCTATCAATCGCTTTTGGTTTAATTAACAATTAATTTTTTTTTTAACTTTCATTTCGTATTATTGATGGAATGTTCTTATACTTTCTTTTAACACAGTATCTAGAAAAAATATTTTTAGCTGATTGATAAACTTTGAGAGTAAATAAAAGTAATTAATTTTTCTTCTTTATTATTTAATCTAAATGTAAAATCCAGTCAAAATCATATGCATTCACTAGTAAACAGATATAAACAAAACAATACCATTTTTATTAATAAAAATACACAATTTTTTATATCATAAACCATCTTTTTTTTGTCATCTGAAAATATTACTTAAACATCCAAATCACAATTTCATTACAACAGATCCTCCATCATATGCTAAGATAAAAAAGATATCATAAATCATCTATATATAGACAAAAATATCTAAAATAGTTAAATAATCTTTTTGTATATATCCTACACCTCTAGAAAGAGCGTATTGACATGAATATTCAATGTTTATATAATATAATAAACCTTTCCTTATATTTAATTTAATTACATAACCTTTCATTATATTTAAACTAGTCAAAACCCTTCGACGGTCAACGTAAGTACAAGTCCTTCCTTCCTTATTTTTCCTTCTCCCTCCCTGCGTCAATCTCAGGCTTCCTTCATAAACCTCTCTCTCTCTCGATAATATATATATAATAATCTCCCTCTCGCCCTTACGCTCATCGAAACCTCTCGCTCTCTCTCTATAGTCCAATAATACACAATCGCTTCTAATCGACCTCCATTGATTCTCACCTTCCCACCAACCATGGCTGCCGAGAAGTTACGCGACTTGAGTCAGCCTATCGACGTCACCTTGCTCGACGCTACCGTTGAGTCCTTCTACGCAACGGGATCGAAGGATGAAGTAAGTCAATTTGCTTATAAGCTCCTAATCGATGAACGAAACGAAACGAAACGAAACGAAACGAATCAATTCAATCGCGTCTTGTGTGTTCTTATACTGTTGATTGCGTATTCGATTAGCGTTTGTGTGTTGATTTGTTTTCAGAGAGCTGCGGCGGATAATATTCTTCGGGAATTGAAAGCGAACCCTGACACCTGGCTTCAAGTGGTTCACATTTTGCAAAGCACGAGGAGTACACATACCAAGTACTTTGCTCTTCAGGTGAAGTTTTGGCTTATTCAACTTTTTTTGCTATTGGGGGAAAAAGTTCTGATGGATTGATCTTTCAGGTGCTGGAAGGTGTTATTAAATATAGGTGGAATGCTTTACCTGTTGAACAGCGTGATGGAATGAAGAATTACATCTCTGAAGTCATCGTGCAGGTATAGTATATTTGAGAGGTTGTTAGTTAGAATGAACTTAAATGTTTTTTTTTTGTTATCGTGTAGCTCTCAGGGGATGAAGGATCTTTCAGAGCGGAAAGGCTTTATGTCAACAAGTTAAATGTCATTCTGGTTCAGGTATGTATATATCTTCAGGGTTTCATGCTTTGAGTCTTTGTTGTGTGTTTACTATCTATTTATTTGTGGTGTGTAATACAGATCGTGAAACATGAGTGGCCTGCAAAGTGGAGGAGTTTTATTCCTGATCTAGTTAAAGCTGCCAAAACTAGCGAGACTTTATGTGAGAATTGCATGGCTATTTTGAAGGTAAGTATTGTCTAACTACTTTTGCATTGAGTTCATGATGGACTTTTAAATAATATTCCTTTTTTTTTCTTTAGCTCCTGAGCGAAGAGGTATTTGATTTCTCAAAAGGAGAGATGACTCAGCAGAAGATAAAGGAGATGAAAGAGTCCCTAAACAGGCAAGTTAGACTTTTCTGGAAGTTTACTTTATTACAATTAGAGTAAAATCAAGAGCAAACTATGCTCAAAACTTCAAATATCTTGCCATAATTTCAACTGATGATTGTTCCATATTCTACTGACTTGTTCTGTTTTGTAATGTGCAGCGAGTTTCTACTCATTCACGAGTTATGCCTATATGTTCTCTCAGCTTCCAAAAGACCAGAGCTTATTCGCTCAACGCTCTCTGCATTGCATGCCTATCTTTCTTGGATTCCGCTTGGCTATATATTCGAGTCACCCTTGGTAATATATTTGGAATATAAGTGGACTAAGAGAGGTTAACAAGTCTCACATTATCGATATCCTTATTACTGATCTCATTGTTCGCAGCTGGAGACCCTCCTTAAATTCTTCCCTGAGCCGGCATATAGGAATCTCACCCTTCAATGTCTGTCAGAGGTATGCCTGTTTATAGTCCGGGTGTTATGGGTGTCACTATTTTACTGTCACTGTCTAATGGCTTGTGTTTCTCTGGCAGGTTGCAGCTCTTAATTGTGGGGACTTCTACAATGGGCAATATGTCAAGATGTACGGCATTTTCATGGGACAGTTGCAGGTAATACTGCTTCTTTTTATTGGTTTTGTTCATTGATGATTCAACACTTTCAGTTTTAGTTGGTTATTTACCCTATGTGGTCGTTTATGGTATTTACCTTATTATGTTTACTTTCATGTTACAGTGGCTTACGTTTTTTTTCCATGTCTGCAGGCAATGCTTCCTTTAAATATCAATATCCCAGAGGCATATTCAAATGGAAGTGACGAAGAACAGGCAAGTCTTTTACGAGCATTAGGTTCCTACCATCCCATATCTTAGTGTAAAATTTCGAGATGATGACTGTATATTTGTCTTTACCTCTAGGCTTTTATCCAGAACTTGGCACTGTTCTTCACTTCATTTTTCAAGGTAATTTTCTTTCTTTGTGGAGTAAGATGTGTTATGTGGGTTTTCCTTGAATTTTAGGCTTTATATGTGTGTAAACGAGGGATGAGGGTTTAAATTTATTTTTTCTAGTCCTTTTTCTTTCATATTTTTTATATGCATTTCAAAAATAGTAATATTGCTCGCTGTCCTTTATTTGCAGTCGCATATAAAAGTTCTAGAATCTGCACCCGAGATTATTTCTTTACTACTTGTGGGTCTGGAATATCTCATTAGCATTTCATATGTTGATGACACTGAAGTATTCAAGGTAATGTGCATTATCTTTGTACCTTTGATGTCTATTAATAATACTATAATAAGAATTATCTCATGTTATTTGTCAATGCTTTGGAAATTGATAGTTTTTGCTTGCTTATGAGTGAACAGGTTTGTTTGGACTACTGGAATTCACTAGTTTCGGAGTTATTTACGTTACATCATCATGTCGGCCACCCTGGTCTAACTCCAAGTCTGTTTGGATTGCAAGTATGACTTCTTTAGATTCTTTCACAAGATGAGATTAGGATTGTATATTGCGCTACTTACGTTTTGTCTTGATTTGCCTATTGTCAGATGGCTTGCCTTCCTCGTACGGCTGGTAGCATCAAACCGGAAGTCACAGAGCGACAAAAACTTTATGCTGATCCATTATCAAAACTAAGGGGGCTCATGATTAGTCGTATGGCTAAGCCTGAAGAAGTGATAATTGTTGAAGATGAAAATGGAAATATAGTCCGTGAAACTATGAAGGATAATGATGTTCTTGTCCAATATAAGGTATCTTCTGTTACATAAGATATATACTAGATCCTCAGAGAAGGCCTGGATTTATACATAATTACTAAACTGATTATATCTCTACTTGAATCACACTTATTTAGACTTTATTCTAGGTTTAGTATTTATTATATAGACTCTATTCTAGGTTTCAATCGTACGGTATTCTTATTTCATATCTTACACTGTTGCAGATAATGCGGGAGACATTAATCTATCTCTCGCACCTTGGTCATGATGATACCGAAAGACAGGTACTTGTTATTAGAGATGTCAGGTTGTCCTTATTTTGTGAATTATCTACAGGCTTGGCTGACCCTGTTGTGTTGATATCAACTTTTTGTTGTTCCTGCAAAGATGTTGAGTAAGCTAAGCAAACAGTTAAGCGGGGAGGAATGGGCATGGAACAATCTGAACACTTTATGCTGGGCTATTGGATCTATTTCTGGTTCCATGGATGTTGACCAAGTAAGTTCTCAGCTCTCATTGTCGTCTACTTGCATCTTCAACTAACAACAATTGAGAATTTTGTTTGTAATGCAGTAACAAATACATTTTTGAATCTAGCTATTTGGTAGCATCTTTCTAATGTTTCTAGTGCTCTCATTGTCGTGTCTTTATTTCAGGAAAACAGATTTCTGGTGATGGTTATTCGTGATTTGTTAAGTTTATGTGAAATCATCAAGGGAAAAGACAATAAAGCTGTTATTGCAAGCAACATCATGTGAGTTTGTTTGTACATTATAAATGCTAATATGGAAACCTGCTTGATACTTACGTAGTGTTAGATTTTTACTATAAATGGATCACATGTTCCTTGGTAGCATGACATTATCCTAAAACTTGAACTTGTTCCATGCATGATTCGTTTGAGTATTTGATCTTTGTCTTCTTGTTCTTTCGTTTCAGGTATGTTGTTGGACAGTACTCGAGGTTCTTAAGGGCTCACTGGAAGTTTCTGAAAACAGTTGTTCATAAGTTGTTTGAATTCATGCATGAGACACATCCTGGTGTTCAGGTAATTCTTCTCGTTTTAAAGTTGAAGACTTTAGAATTCGTGCTGAAGTTACAGTTTCTTGGCTGAATCTTTCATAATGAAGTATGACCGATTGGGAAATTTGATTTCATTATCCATGTACCAACAATTATTACATCTCAGTATTTATAGAAGTTATTGTTACTTTCTATGCGGTCTGGTTTATCAAAAATCTGCTCAAGCTAATATCCTACATTTTCCTTTCAGGACATGGCGTGTGATACATTCTTGAAAATTGTTCAAAAATGCAAGCGCAAATTCGTTATTCTTCAGGTATGTACTAGTTCGTTTAATGCACATTTTAATCCTTTACTTTATCATCTAAAATGAGGTCATCTTTGTTTTTTTTAGGTTGGAGAGAAGGAGCCATTTGTATCTGAACTTTTGTCAGGACTTGTTACTATTGTTGGAGATCTTGAACCTCATCAGATTCACACCTTTTATGAATCTGTACGTGTTTTTAATCGTGTCTGGTTTATGGAGATGGAAAGCTATTACTTGCTTGATCTCACTCTCTGTCTCTCTTTAGGTTGGTAGTATGATCCAGGCAGAAACAGATCCTCAGAAGAGGAGTGAATATATCCAGAGGTTGATGGATCTCCCTAATCAGGTTTGTTATTAAGCAAAAACGTACTGTTCAGCTTCTGTTTTCCAGAGTCGCTAAACGTTTTCTTTTTCCTCTACAATGTAGAAATGGACAGAAATTATAGGACAAGCACGTCAGAATGCAGATATCCTCAAAGACCCAGATATGATACGTACTGTACTTAATATCCTCCAGGTCTGATCTCGTATTACGTTGGTATACACTTTTTATTCATCTTCTAGAGCTAGTTGGACCGTTTTTTTACTTATATTTGTATGCAGACAAATACGAGGGTTGCAACTTCACTAGGAACACATTTCTTATCTCAAATCTCGTTGATCTTCTTGGATATGCTGAATGTTTATAGGTGATTTTCTTATACTTCACAAATGTTTACATACTTTTTATCTCCTTTATTTAGTAAGCATTGACTTTATTCTTCCTCTTCTGCACCAGAATGTACAGTGAACTCGTGTCGAGCAACATTGCTGAGGGTGGCCCGTATGCTTCGAGGACATCTGTTGTTAAACTTCTAAGGTAGGATGGCTTTCTATACCAAATTTAGAAAATCACAGATGTATGTATATTACAAACTTGAATCTTATCTACATATTTTATGCTTTCATGGAACAGATCTGTTAAGAGAGAAATCCTTAGGTTGATAGAAACGTTTCTAGAGAAAGCGGAATACCAGCCACACATTGGCAAACAGTTTGTTCCACCAATGATGGATCCAGTTCTTGGTGACTATGCAAGAAACGTTCCCGACGCAAGGGAATCAGAAGTCTTATCACTCTTTGCGACAATAATAAACAAGTACGTCTCTTGTCTCTGTTGATGCATGCCTCATCATAAGAGAAGTCTTACAGCAAAATGTAACATGTAAATGTGTTTGGTTTAGGTACAAGGTTAATATGCAAGATGAAGTGCCCCGCATTTTTGAAGCTGTTTTCCAGTGCACTTTGGAGGTAACAGATTCTACGGTCCATATATGGTTTAACTTGTCTTTTATTTTTATTCTTGATCCAGTAGTTATGCGTACAAGGAACTGACTAGTGAGGGCCGATTCGTTTTCTCATTTTTGTATGCAGATGATCACGAAGAATTTCGAAGATTATCCAGAGCACCGCCTCAAGTTTTTCTCGTTACTTCGTGCTATTGCGACGTTCTGTTTCCCTGCCTTGGTACAGTTGTCAAGTGAGGTTGGTGTTTATGGTCTTGCATATAGTTTTCTTAGCTCTTACTATACTAATTGGTTTAGTGATCCCTGAGCTTTTCCTTTTTTTTTGTGTGCCTCTCATCAGCAACTGAAGCTAGTGATGGATTCAGTTATCTGGGCGTTTAGGCATACCGAAAGAAACATCGCAGAAACAGGGCTTAATCTCTTGCTGGAGCTGCTGAAAAAGTTTCAGGTTATGAAACTTCCCTGTCTCACTTCTAATCTTCATTGGTTTGTGCCATTAAGTGCGTGATCTATAACATGTTATTATCTCTAATTGTGACAGAAATCTGACTTCTCTAACCAATTCTACCGGACATACTTCATGCAAATTGAGCAAGAGATATTTGCTGTCTTGACCGATACCTTCCACAAGCCTGGGTTCAAGTTTCATGTCTTGGTGCTACAGCATCTATTTTCCCTGGTAATAAAAATACATATACACACACACACTTAAAATCTACCGTTTGCTAGTTTCTGCTGATTTTAAGAGAGATTCATGTTTTAAAACATTTCAGGTTGAGAGCAAGTCTTTGACGGAACCTTTGTGGGATGCTTCAACGGTGCTTCAGCAATACCCAAACAATGCTGCCTTTGTTCTTGAATACACCATCAAGCTTCTAAGCTCATCATTCCCAAACATGACTACATCAGAGGTAACTTAACTAAACTAACATTAACCAGACGATTGATTTGCTGTTTCATTGCTTAATCTTTTTTACATTGAAACAAAACAGGTGACGCAATTTGTGAATGGACTTTACGAGTCGAGAAGTGACATTGCGAGATTCAAGAATAACATACGAGACTTCCTTGTACAGTCCAAGGAATTCTCTGCTCAGGTATAATAATAGTTTTAACTACAAAGATTGGTTTCTCACCAATAAAAACTACATTTCGTTGAAACTGTATTGAATGTATTTGTTTTTTATTTTCAGGATAACAAAGATCTATATGCTGAAGAAGCTGCTGCTCAAATTGAGAGAGATATACAAAAGATGCTTTTGATTCCTGGTCTTATTGCTCCAAACGAGATTCAAGACGACATGGCTGATTCATAAACTATTTCTTAGGATGAATTTATTCAGTGAATCTTGTTTTTTTATTTTTTCCTTTTACATTGAATATTTCATATTTTATTAAGCTAGATCGAATCATTCATAAGTTAAAAATATATAAATTTGAGTTTAATGGCCTCAAATTAATACACTTTTTTTCTTCAAAATGTAATGTTGTAGAGACGTTTTACATTTTTAAATCAACCAAGTTTATTGATAAATGTCTAATCAATTTAATTTAAAGTATTCATGATTCGTTGAGCTATATATTTATTAATTAAATATAAATATTTAAAAATGGTAAAAAATATATATATTTAAGCTGCTTGGCTAAAACATTTTATCTCAAAAAATGTTTTAAAAATGAGAAAGGTAAAAAAACTTTTGAATAAACATAGTAAAAGAAATGCTAATATACATATTCTTTAGACTGAATATCTATTAGAGTAAAAGGTTGATTGCTTATAAAGAAAAGTAAGAAAACATTAAACAGTAAAAATGAAATATTTTCTTAATCGGTTTCAGTCGATTAGATTTTTCTAATACGAGTTACAATTGAATTCAATAGAGCAAACCAAGCCTTATCAAAATACTGGAATAATCCCTTGCAACATAAACGTAACCTCTGTAAAAGTCTAACCCAATTAATTTATTAAGTATTCATGATTTGGTTGAACTATAAATATATATTAAATATTTTAAAAGGTAAAGTTATATATATTCTTTAGCTATACCAGTTTGACTGAAACATATTTTCTTGTAACACTAGCTGAAACATATTTTCTCTCATAATATTAGAAAAGAGAAAAATACAAAAAAAAACCTTTTTTGAACAAAAAAAAGAAAGGTAAAAACTCCACTAGTCAATAAAAATGGAATATTTTTTAATCAGTCTCAATTGATATAAATTTTCTAAACCAAGTTAAAATTGAATTCAAGAGAACAAACTAAGTCGTATCTAAAACAACTGGAACAATCCCTTTTAACTAAAACGCAACATTAAATAATGTCTAACCAATTTAATTTAAAAGTATTCATGATTGATTTATATATTTATATATATTGAATATTTTACAATAGTATAAATGTATATATATTTTAAGCTATCTATGTTTAGGTAAAACATCTTATCTCTAAAAATATTTAAAAAGAAAAAATAAAAAACTTTTTAAGCAAAAAAAAAAGTAAATAAATCAATAATTAATAAATATGGAATATTTTTTATAAATTTCAGTCATTTAATTTTTTTTAAACCAAGACACAATTGAATTCGAGAGAGCAAACCAAATCGAATATAAAACAACTTGAATAATTCCTTATAAGAAAATGCAATTCTCTCTCTCTCTCTCTCTCTCTCTCTCTCTCTCTCTCTCTCTCTCTCTCTCTCTCTCTCTCTCTCTCTCTCTCTCTCTCTCTCTCTCTCTCTCTCGATAATATTTGACACACATTTTAAATTTCTCCGCCAAAACCTTAGAAATATCATCTCTGCTTGCATGGAAGACATGTATTTTGGTACCACCCTCGTCATACCCATGGCGAGAAAGAACTCGATTTGATGTGTTACGATAAAAGTTTTCATCAATGGAGACTAGATTGGATTTCATATGGATAATCCAAGAGTTTTTTAGCTGATGATCTGCAAATCTTTGACAAAAAATTTGTGGGATGCTTCAATGGTACTTCAGCAATATCCAAACAATGCTGCCTTTGTTCTTGAATACACCATCAAGCTTCTAAGCTCATCATTCCCAAACATGACTACATCAGAGATACTTAACTATCATCAACCATATGATTTACTCTTTCATTGCCAACTTAATCTTTTGAGATAAAAACAAACAGGTGACGCAATTTGTGAATGGACTTTGCGAGTCCAGAAGTGACATTGCGAGGTTTAAGGATAACATATGAGACTTCCTTGTACAATCCAAAGAATTATCTCCTCAGGTATAATAATAATACTTTATAACTACAAAGATTGGTTTCTCTTCAATAAACACTACATTTCGCTTAAACTGTATTGAATGGATTTGTTTTTGTTTTCAGGATAACAAAGATCTATATGTCGAAGAAGCTGCTGCTCAATTGAGAGAGATATACAGAAGATGCTTTTGATTCCTGGTCTTAGTGCTCCAAACGAGATTCAAGACGACATGGCCAATTCATAAACTATTTCGTAGGATGAATTTATTCAATGAATCTTGTTTTTTGACATCAAACGTTTCATATTTTATTAAGCTAAATCGAACATTTTCATAAGTTAGAAAATATAAAATTGAGTTTAATGGCCCCAAAGTAATACACTTTCCTTCTCGAAATATAATGTTTTAGAGGCGTTTTACATTTTTAAATCAACTAAGTTTATTGATAAAATGTCTAACCAATTTAATTTATTAAGTATTCATCATTGTTAAACTATATATATATATATTTATTAAATATAAATATTTTAAAATGGTAAAGTATATATTTTATGCTATGCATGTTTGGCTAGAACATTTTCTCCAAAAAAATATTAAAAAAAGAGAAAATTAAAAAAAAAAACTTTTCTGAATAAAAAAGTAAAAGAAGTGCCAATCTAAATACTTTTTAGACTAAAGGGTCAATTACTCATAAAGAAAAGTAAAAAATCAATAAAAATGATATATTTTCTTAATCGGTTTAAATCAATTTGATTTTTCTAAAACGAATTAAAATTGAATTCAATAGAGCAAACCAAGCCTTATCGAAATACTGGAATAATCCCTTGTAACGTGAATGTAACCTTTGTAAATGTCTAACCAAATTAATTTATTAAGTATGCAAGTTTAGCTGACACATATTTTCTTGTAACACTAGCTGAAACATATTATCTTTCAAAAATATTAGAAAACGAGAAAATTAAAAATTCTTTTTTGAACCAAAAAATAAAGGTAAAACCCCCATTAATCATTAAAGATGTAATATTTTCTTTATCATTCTCATTTGATTTGATTTTCCTAAACCGAGTAAAAATTGAATTCCAAAGAGAACAAACTAAGCCGTATCTAAAACAACTGGAATAATCCCTTGTAACAAAAACACAACAATTAATTTATTAGGTATTCATGATTGATTGGGCTATATATATTAAATATTTTACAATGGTAAATGTATATATTTTGAGCTATCTATGTTAAGGTAAAACATCTTATCTCTAAAAATATTAGAAATGAGTAAAAAACAATTGAGCAAAAAAAAGTAAAAAATCACTAGTCAATAAATTTGTAATATTTTCTATGAGTGTTTATTTATTTTTAAAAACTACATATAATTGAATTCGAGAGAGCATCCCAAGTCGAATCTAAAACCATTTGAATAATTCCTTATAAGAAAACACAATTTTTCATCCTTAGAAAATTGCCTCTGCTTGCAATTCCTTGTTATTTCACAAACGTTTCATATTTTATTGTAGAACGGGATTGTTGCTATTTCATGCCATGATGGCTACAACGACAGAGATGCTACAGTCATGAACAAATATTCAATTGACAAAGGATTTTTTCCGCTCTGTGTCTTATCGCACATACAAGTCAATAATCTGCGTTTGATCTTGTGTTGTTTTCCTGTGTTCTGAAAATTGAGAATGATTTTCCCTTATACACTCCTTTGATCTCACTTGCATTTTCTTGGTGATCAAGATGCCAGAAAATGAAAGGAATACTGTTTAAGCGGCCACAAAAAAGACGCATGATGCATTTGGACGATGATGGTCTTCCACTCCTTGTGAGTTTCTGTTTCTATTTTTTTTTTTGTGTTTGGTGACTTGATGTGAACTTTATTGTTAATCATACAATTTCTCTTTAATTCTTTTGTTTAAGGAACAAGATATTTGGAACCCAAGGTAATCATAGGGTTAAATGAGGATGATAATCTTGTCTATTAGTAAAATATGTGTCGCTTTGTGTTATTTGATGGATTTACTTACTTTGATTTTGTTTTTAGATGTTGTTGACTACACATGCTCCAAATGGGTCTCGGTTGGTGAAAGTGAAACGAGAATGGTTGAAACTCCACATATCATAAGTTCAACAGCCGCCACTCCCTAAAATGATTTATAGGGATGACCACTTCTCAAGAAGATATGCCATGGACAGTGGAAGACATCACTCCCGACATTATCATCAACCCACACTGGTAGTGAAATACTGATAATTAAAATATTTTTGTAGGTTGATAACATTAGTAAAATGCTTCATAGTAGACACTCCTACCAAAGAGGGATGTGAGAGGATGTATGACGGTCATACCGAGAGACCGATCACGTCAATGATCTCTACAAGTTTTCTTTAGATATGTAATGTTAACATTTGGTTGTGTTTTGACTAAATAGTCTCCCGTAATACATACCAATCTCACGGTTGAAAAGCAAGTACTTTAGATCACAAAGGAATATGTATAGATTGTGGACAAGATGATACATATGCAACTTTTGAGAATCTAGTCGCAAGTACAAGTTTTGGTCATTTTCTAACAGTTTCCTTTCCTAAGCCAGAACAAAGGTGGATGACATAGTTGATCGAGGCTTGATGGAATATGTATATGCAGAGCAAGAGAAGAGTACCATGATTTTTATATCTATCAAGGTAAAGTTATTTAGTTAAAAAATAAGCATATTGTTACAAAGAGTTTGAGATCCAAAGCACTTGTTTATTCTAGAGTCTCTATAAAAACCGAGACGTTCTAAAGGCCACTATGAGATTCACTCATCACTAATATTGGATGTATGTACATCAATTATAAAATGTTGCAAATAACAAAAAAAAAATAGTATTCTAATAATAATATGTCAAATCTAATTTTTTAAATATTTTGTTTACTAATACAAGTATTCTATTTAGTTTTGTCTAAAATACATAATAATATTATTGTCTTTAATTATTTCATATTTTTATATAAAGTGTTGCAAGTGTTATAATTAACAGGGCATAAATAAACTATAATATATATAAAATTAAAAATATATCCTAAGCTATGCAAAATGTGTATTTTATTAGAATAAATGTACTAATATACACAATCATATTAAATGGTATGTTTTATATACATAACACATTTGAATTTTTTTTTGATAGTTTTGTATATGAAAAATGAATCTAATATACCAACATCTATAATCGATACCATCAACTAATACAATTTACAAACAATTAAAGCATATGATTAACATATAAATTGAATTATATATAAAAAAAAAAAAACAGTCTCCCTCCGGGATGAATTCAATTGTCATTCGGTTTGGGTTTTGCAAACCGAGAGTGACAATTGAATTGGAAAGAGCAAACCAAGCGGAATCTTGAGAGATCCCTTGTATAACAAATGAAAACGCTCCTCCGCTTTATTCTCCGTCTCTCGGAAGAAAGATTCCTCTTCGTTTGATTCTTCCAGCTGTTTCCTTCAGATTCATTCCCTCAGGTTGACAATGGGTCAAACATTTCGCAAGCTGTTCGATACCTTCTTCGGCAATCAGGAGATGAGGGTAACTTACTGATCGATTCTGGAATGTATAGAGATTGTTACAAAATTGATATAGAAGTGAACAATAGCTAATCACAAGTTTGATCTTGTTTCAGCATATACAAAAAGTTATGATCTTTACTGTTCTTCTTTGATTTGTATTTGTTTGGAGCTACTTCAGGTCGTTATGCTGGGTCTGGATGCAGCTGGCAAAACAACGATACTCTACAAGCTGCACATAGGAGAGGTTATGTCCACTGTTCCCACAATCGGTGAGTTTGATTTTGCTTGAAGGAAGCAGCATTTAGATTTTGGTCTCTGTGCCATGGCATTTACTGAGGGGTTTGAGGTTTCTTAACACAGGTTTCAATGTGGAGAAAGTACAGTACAAGAATGTGATGTTTACAGTTTGGGATGTTGGTGGCCAAGAAAAGCTCAGGCCCTTGTGGAGGCATTACTTCAACAATACCGATGGACTTGTATGTCTACACTCTTCTCTCCTTATTTACTTGTTATTCTCATTTTCCTTGGCTCTGATTCTTCAGATGAGAGTTTCCAAACAGATATGTTGTTTTGGAATCTTATCTGATTTTTAATTGCTTGGTGTGCTTGCAGATATACGTGGTGGACTCCTTGGACCGAGAGAGAATTGGCAAAGCTAAGCAAGAGTTTCAGGTTATAGTACAGTACCTTATAGATAAAACTGAACAAGGGTTTTGGTAAAGCTAGTCTCTGAAGAGTCTCTAACCTCTGCTAATTGATTTTGTATCAGGAGATCATAAAAGACCCATTCATGCTCAACAGTGTCATTCTAGTGTTTGCAAACAAACAAGACATGGTAGCTTTAGTTTTCCTTTATTTGAAATTTTTGTTATTTATCATTTACCAGTATTCATCCTAACTCTGTGTGAACCTCAGAGAGGAGCCATGTCTCCACGAGAAGTATGTGAAGGGCTTGGCTTGTTAGATCTCAAGAACAGGAAATGGCATATACAAGGCACATGTGCTCTTCAAGGAGATGGGCTCTATGAAGGCTTAGACTGGTTATCCTCTACGCTCACAGAGGTTAGAGCCGCTGGTTACTCATCGGTTGGTCCCTCATTTTAACTTTACTTTGTCCTCCAAAAGCCAGCTAGCTCATGGTGTCTCAGTCTCTTCACCATTTATATACTTTCGGCCTCTGATATGGTCATGTCACACAGTCAAAAACTCTTTAAGACTTTTGTAATGGAAGTGTTTTTTTCTCTCTCTTTTGGTCTCCACTCTCCACATTGCTCTGATTCTGATTCTGAAAGCTAACGTTAGTATCAAGTAGGCTTCTATTTGCATGATATGACATTGGAACTTCATTGTATATTGTGATGGAAAAGTATATGGGATTCTTAATGTCCCTTTAAGCTTTAATATGATAATGATCTTTTTGCTTCTCACCTGGTAGCTCTTTTGATAATCTTGTTTTAATAATCTTTTTTTTTTCTTTTGAGAAGAGATGATTGAACAGAGAGCTCAATTGCGATTCAAATAAAATAGAGGAGAAAAATTACGAATGGAAACTAAAGAAAAATAGATTTGATTTGAAATTTTGTTTAGGTTTTCTTCAAAAAAGAAAAACAGAGCAACCTAAGAAAACAAAAGAAGCAACAGTTTTTTTGAGTAGAGAAGGAAATGATTTCAAAAGGCTAAAACAGTTTGTTCTCTACTACTCTAAGCTCTTGTGTTGTTGCTTGTTCCTGATAGCAAGTTTTTTCAGCAGCTTAGTTAGTTGCCTCACGCTAACGCCTTTAAGACTCTCTTCATCGATCATGTTCTTCTTCTTCTTAGTCTCGACCTCTGCTTCTTTTTCTCCATTGTTGTCAAGAACCATCTCCTCCTCAACATTCTCCTTGTTCTTCGTGTTGTTGTCTGCAACAGAAGACTCTTCCGATTCAGAATCTATCATTTCTCCAGTTCTCAAACTCTTCTCATCTATCTCGCTTATCTCATAATCAGACCATTCATCACTATCTGATTCTTGAGTCTTCTTGTCTGAAACTATAGCCATCTCTGATTCAGCATCCATCAGTTCATCAGCCTCGCAACTTTCTTCTGATTCTTCAGCCACCAGAACTGTTGGGACAGTGTCTACCTTAGCCACATTATCACTAGCAGAGACATTAGACTCAAATCCCTCTTGGTTTGTGTCAGCAACACCACCAGAATCATCATCATCCTCCTCTGATTCAGTTTCAGAACCATTCTTCATTTCTTCAGACTCTGAAGCTGGAACGGTGTTGGACTCTGCAAAGAAGAGAATAATGAAGAAATTCAAACACTGAAGAAAAACAATATTGATAGGTAATGATTGTGTGTGTGTGTGTATACCTGTCCCCTTCATCTGTTCCTTACAGGTTGTGGCATCAACGAAAGTGATATCACCAAGATCACCATATAAAACATCAAGATCCGGATCATTCTTCGAATCATCCCACGAATCATTTAGATCTCTCACTGAGATAGCTTCAGCGTTGTCCTCTGATTTAACCTGAAGCTTGGAGCCTGCATATATAACAATTAAACTTGATTACACACTGATCAAAAGTTAACACTGCTAATAAGAAAAAAACGGATTATGTTTTTTTTTTTTTTTTGCAAACCTTCACTTTCAGCATCTTCTTTCTTCTTTGAAGGCACATTAGTCTTCAAACTCAGGTCAGCCATGGATTCCTCAAGCAACTTGACCGATCTTCTCGTGCTGTACACCCTCTGAACCGACTCAGATGCTGCAGCTGGCTGAGCCCTCGTTGTGCTTCTCGCCGCTGGAGTTTTGCTCTCCTCCAGATTCATAGCAACTGTGGCAGCAACTCTTCTACGGCTCTGAGGTAGTGATGGATCCACGTTGGCGTTTCTGTTTTCTTGCTCCAGCTCTCCAGCTAGGGACTTGCTAGTAACAAGGCAAGAACGGGTCACAAGCTCCGATGGTTGAGTTTCATCTTTGGTCTTTCTTCGAGTCGTTCTAGCTGCAGTGCGTGCAGCGCTTGGCATATTCTTGGCTACGCTTGTTGGAGACAGGTCACGTGTGGACTCAGATTGGTTCATGAACTCCTCAATACCTTCAACCTATTAAATAAATGTTAGTATCAAATAAATATTATAAAAAAAAATGTCAATATCAAACACATCTGACTCGAGCTTGATTTCAAACAAAATGATTTATCAAATCTTAGTTACAAGATACAGATCTCATATCATTTTAACTAAATAAAGTTACTAGCTTTTGCCATTGAATATTGAAAAGAGAACTTACAATCTCAAGAGCTTTGAGAGCATCGGCCATGGCGATATTGGTCATGTTGGCTGGGATCTTGTTCTTCTTACAGAAGAACTGAAGATCTCTTCTGGTAAGACTGTCGAAATCCATTGCTAAAATATGGAGATAGAGTGATTTTGATTTGAAGAGGAAATGATGACAGCTGCAAAACGAGAAGTTTCTTGTCTGATTGTCTGAAACGGTCTGAAGGGTATATATACACACATTACTCGAAAGAGAAGCCCTACCTAAGTGACCGTTAAGGCGTCAATTTTGAAATTTTAATGGGCCTTAATATGGGCCTACAAATAAAAAGCTCAATGGGCTTCTAACTAGGTAACGTAGATAGCACGCGTTTCGAGAGCGCGTGTTAATTCAAGAAAAATACGCGGCTCGCAACCATCACCATCCGGAGGAGAAAGAGAGAGAGAGAGGCGAAAGAGAGACGGAGTCACGGAGAGGAGAGAGAGAGAGATACAAGAGGACGCGGAGGTTTCATCAGAGAGAGAATAACTAACATAGGTTATATAAACAGACGGCGGAGAGAGCAGAGAAGGAAGTTTTTTTTAAACCTAACCTTGAAGAAAGCGTGAGGTTATAGCAACTTTTACAAATCTGAATGCAAAGCTCCCTCCTCGCCGGATTCGCTTGCTTCCTTTCCGCCGCGATTTGCTTGTAGTAACGGCGGCTGAGCTGAGCTGGTTTTCAGGTAGATCGTTACTTGACCGTAGAAGAAACTGCTTTTGTTTTGAGAATGGTAGACTTTTGAGACCTGTTAGTGATATAGAATAGAGAAAGTGTGATCTTGAGTGTAGAGAGTGATGGGAAGCTCAGGATCAGGTGCGGTGGATTGGAAGGTGGGGTCGATTGTGTGGGTGAGGAGGAGGAACGGCTCGTGGTGGCCAGGGAGGATACTGGGACAAGATGATCTTGACTCTAATACTATCACCTCTCCACGATCTGGTACTCCTGTGAAGCTTCTTGGAAGAGAGGATGCAAGTGTGTAAGTCTCTTCTTGATTCTCTATAATAATTAAAAATAAATAAAAAACTCTGGATTGATTTTTTTTTGTTCATTGTTTTAGGGATTGGTATAACTTAGAGAAGTCCAAGAGGGTGAAGCCGTTTAGGTGTGGGGACTTTGATGACTGCATTGAGAAGGTGGAGACTTCGCAAGGGCTGACGGTGAGAAAGAGAGAGAAGTATGCTCGTAGAGAAGATGCTATTCTCCACGCTCTTGAGCTTGAGAAGGAGATTCTGAAGAAGGAAGTGGAAGTTGAGACTAGCAAGCCTAGGGATAACGCTCATGATATTTCTAATGGGACTTGTAACCATGTTGGTGATGATGTTATGCATTTGGAGAAAGGTAAAGTGGAAGATCATCAGCCAAGTTGTGAGGACGAGGTGCGTCCTCGAATGAGGGGATTGGTGGAGTTTGGGCTGAGAACTAGTTCTTCTAAGCGGAAGTTTTCATCTTCCAATGGTCCTGATGCTTCCTTCAAGTCTCTGGCGAGAAGCAACTCTTCAGCTTCTTCTAGTGGAGATCATAGCATGGAGAGGCCTACTTATACCCTCGGTAAGATGATTCTGCAAACTTCCCTAAGTGTGTAGTTTTTCAAGATGGCTGGAGATTAGACACTTCTGGCTCTTTTGTTATGCGAGTTTGGCTCTGTTGTTGCAGGGAAGGAGAAGACTAGGAGTTCGATGGAGGCGAAAAGGACTAAGTATATGTTTGCACCAAACGAATCTAATGATGTTTTAGATCGGCATGAGGGTTTGCCAAGCCACAGGGAGGCAATGCATTCTTCCTTTCCTGGTGGCGGCTCTCGTTATTATGACCATCCTGATTTTTTGCAAGATACTGAATATGTTTCTTCTGAGTCCGAAACTGATTCTTCTGATATGGAGGAGGATACTGATGATGACATTCACTTGCTGTCAGGTAAAGTCTTTTCTGAACGACTAAAAGCTAGTTTCTTATCATATAAATGATTCTAGTTCTTTCAGGCATTGGTTCAAGCCTTTGAAGTTTAGAAACCAAATAACCTTTTTGATTACTAAGACCACAGTTATTTAACTAGTATTGATTCTATCTTCTCAGGAGCTGGACGTCATTCAGGGCAACACAATACTTTTAATAGACATATGTCAGCAGAAGATGAAAGCACCAGTGGCGAGGAAGATTGTTACGAGTCATCTATTTCTGGCGACTCTTATCACCTTTATTCCCAAGATCCTGATAATGGAGTTGGTACGGTTTCCAAGTGGCAGCTCAAGGGGAAAAGAAACATGCGCAATCTTCCAAGAAGGTCTGCACGCAAGAGGGAAATGCATCGTAATCATCTGGAAGATGGAAGAAGATATTCTGAGTATAAGAGAAGGGGATTCGGCCAAAAGCCTATGGGCTATGGGTTAGATTCTAGTGATGGAACTGATGACACTGATCCCAACGAAAGACAGTTTGGGGATGATGATGATGATTATCGGCTGTCGACTATGTTTGCATCTGGATGTAAGAACATCTATAGCCGTGACATGCTGGACTGGGATGATGATCCTTGGGAAGGCCAGATTGGTTTGAAGAAACACGAAGGTTCAGATGCTTCTCATCGACATCTTGGAAGAAGAAAAACGTATCCTCCATTGATGGATGTTGATTTAGAAGTACAAGGAAGCTATCGGAAAGGTCCTGTCCCATTTGTCTCACTTATGAGTAAGTTAAACGGCAGAGCAATCATTGGGCATCCGGTTGAAGTCCAAGTCTTAGCAGATGGTTCCTCTGAGTCATATGAGTACTTTGGTAATGAAACAAGTTACCATGACAAACCCTTGTTACTTCCCCCTGCTTGGAAGACTGCAAGGAGGAGTAGTTCACGGGTTCCACGGCTGCATCGGTTATCATCATCGCTTGAAGCCGATCCTGAGGATCATTCTCCGACAGATCAGGGACGAAAACCACTGCTTAGGAAGCTTGGTTCGGGAAACTTTAGTAATGATGGTGACTCGGTGAGGAGAGGCAATCTAATGGGGATTCCACGACCACCTGGAGAAAGAAAGAAGTTGCTGAAGAACACAAACGCAACCCCTAGTCAAAAGACAAGGGCACTATCTTCGTTCAGCAGCGAACAAGCACTACACGGGGTAAAGGCGTCGGGGGATCGAACTCACGAGCTCTCTAACAGACGGGTGTTACCGGGACCACCAACCGTGGCCTGCATACCGGTCAAACTAGTATTTAGCAGATTACTGGAGAAGATAAATAGACCATCGTCAAAACCAACTGTGAAAGGCTTCAACGAGAGAAGCGATCAATAACAAGAGTTCTCTACTCGAGCCAAAACGAGATTTACAGCTACCAAAAGTATAACCATTTGGTTTTTTTGTGGACTGTGAATCACGTTCATCAGGCTTTTGATTATGTGATGACTCTTGAGGGAAAGATAGTAGTAGGGAGAAGAATTTACGTAGAGAGACTCTGGTTACTTCCTCGTACAGATCAGGTGAAGAGTTTAGAACATTGATACCACTGGTTCGTTTTGTATATTTTTCATTCTCTCGAGAAGAAAGCTTTGTCTCTTTGATTTAGTTCCAGCTTTAGATTTATAGTCTTAGATGGTTTTTCACTTGCTGTATCTTTGCTGGCTAATTAATTTACACATTATCAATTTTTGTTCTTCAGAGATCATTTTATGGTCTGTTGTTTGGTCAAAGGGTGGATCAACCGGTTTAGACTTATTTATTGAGAATTCGGCCAAAAAAAACACGAACTTTTCACGAATTGCCAAAGAAAACCTGTACACGAGCTTAGCCAAAAAAATCATTTACTTTTATTGACTTTTTTAGTTTATTAATAAACTTAAAATTGACTTGCCAATTTAGCACGCCGTGAACTCACAGTTAACACAGTGTTAACTAGACACTAAATGTTGGCGTTAAGTGAAACGACGTCGTTTCATCTCATTTGAAAACGACGTCGTTTTACATGATTTGAAAAAACAATCATGTAAACCCCTGGATTCGAACTCGGATTGGTTGGTTCAATTGTCAAGGTCTTTTACCATTGGGCTAGTGAAACTTTCAATGTACTTACTAACATGTTTACTTTTATTTGGTACTGATTGAATATAAAAATATTCTCTAAAAACTTAAAAAGATCTTTAAAATTCCAAAAAATTGAAAAATAAGAAATTTTTTATAAAATTAATTTTGAAATTAAAATTGAAAATAAATTTTATTTTTCTTTTTAAATAATAAAAACTCTTCCAAAATTTTCTAAAAAATTAAAACGATCTTCAAATTCCAAAAAATTGAAAAAAATAAAGAAATTTTTTATAAAATTAATTTTGAAATTAAAATTGAAAATAAAATAAATTTTTTCTTTTAAAAATATAAAATTTTACTTCTCTTAAAAAAAATAAAAAAAATCTTCCAAAATTTTCATAAAATCAATTTTGAATTAAAATTAAAATATATTTTTTTTCTTTAAAAAAATCAAAAAATTTCCAAAATTTTCATTTAAAAAAAAAGTTCTAGTTTTTTTAAAAATTATAATAAAATGCAAAAAATTAAAGTTACAATTATCAACTTTTTATGTGTGTATAATTAATTTCAACTTTTAGCAAATGTATTAAAAAAATTGAAAATTTTGGAAGTTTTTTATTTTTTGAAAAGAAAAAATAAAATTTTATTTTCTATTTTAATTTTAAAATTAATTTTATAAAAAATTTCTATATTTTTTCAATTTTTTGGAATTTTAAAGATCTTTTTAAGTTTTTTGAAAATTTTGGAAGAGTTTTTATTTTTTAAAAAGAAAAATAAAATATTATTTTTAATTTTAATTTCTAAATTAATTTTATAAAAGTCTTCTTTGTTTTTTTATTTTTTTTTGGAATTTTACAGATCTTAGAAAAAATTTTATATTTAATATGTACCAAATAAAAGTAAACATGTTAGTAAATATATTGAAAGTGCCAGTAGTCCAGTGGTAAAATACTTTGTTGTTTGATCAACCAACCTGGGTTCGAATCCAGGGATTTACATATTTTTAATTTCAAATCATGTAAAACGACGTCGTTTCATCTCATTTGAAAACGACGTCGTTTCACTTAACGCCAACAATAAACGACGTCAAATATTTCTGTTAAATTTATTGACGGCGTGCTAAATTGGCAAGTCAGCGAAAACATTGTTAATTAATTCTAAAGTCAATGAAAGTTTGGTGTTTTTTGGTCAGCCTAAAAGTTCATGTTTCTTTTGGCAATTTGTAAAAAGTTAAAGTTTTTTTTGGTCGAATTCTCCTTATTTATTTATGTTTTTCCAGAATAGATTTAATTTTAGGCTCATGATTGATTATGGAACGGATGAAATAAAATTTGGTAAAGGTTTGATTTAGTTTTGTAGACCGAAAGAAACTTCTCAAAATCTATAACCAAGCGCAGCTTTTGGTTTTATGAAGGGCTGGACTTCAGCACTGTTTGGTTGACTTTGGGTTTTGTTTAAGATGAATTTCACCAAATCGTTTCAGAACTTGGAAGGCTGTTCAGGACATTATACAGTTTGTTTGCAGGGCCCAAAGAATCTAATCATGTGCGAAGGGCCCGTAGGAACGGTCCATATACATAAAATAAAGTTTATGTTATCAATCATGGCTCAAAAAGTCACTGAATCTGTTCAACATACTTCGACACGTATCGTTAGATTCGTCACACAGAGATTCTCGATGACCTTGTTCTCTGTGCCATCTGTTTCCACCCACCACGTAACATGCATCTCAATCTCCGTCCATTTCTCAGCTCTTTTCACGTGTCATGATCGGGTACAACACATTCCCAAAATATCTTATCTCCGACCAGAAAAAACTTTATTATATAAACGACCGCAAAACCAGAACCCATGTTCATGGGCGTGAACATGTTACTTTGAGAAACAGATTTCACAAGATAATGTTTTATATTCGAATATTCATTACGTACCTTCTCCAAAGTTAGATACAAATATGCAATTTTTAAAACATTTTAAAGACAAAAATCTACCAATAAAGTATCAATTAATTGTAATTATGGACCTGACTATATATAGACGCTCGTCATCATTGTAATAAAATTGTTTGTATATAAAAAGGGCACTGTTTCTATGCTCAAGTCTTGATAAATTAGAAGGAAGAGAAAAAAAAAATGCATTATCAAGAACAGATGGAGTCTCTTATGTTGGGTGAAGAACGCAGACGCGAAAACTGCGTTAGAGACGCAGACGCGGACACAGATGAAGGTTTTAACTCTCCCTCTTCTTTTCCAAACTCTCCTGACGAATCAGACCGTCGCAGTTCTTCTTCTTCAAGGTAAGAACAATCAAAGAGTTTTCGTTTATTTACCCCGGTGTTTAGAGTTTTTCGTTTATTTGCCCCTGAGTTTAGATCTTGTTAGATTAAGCCCCAACATTTAGTGTCTATTTGTAAATTTTAGGGTATTTTCTTATAGTCCTATAGTTTTTCTGTAAATTAAGGGATATAGTACGAGAAGATTTAATTTTGTTCAAAATTGTTGTGTATTTGTAAATTTTAGGGTATTTTCTTATAATCCTATAGTTTAGGGATATAATACGAAAAGCTTTAAATTTTGTTCAAAATTGTTGTGTATTTGTAATTTTTATATTTTTGAAAATGTTCACGACAGGAGAGGATTGTCAAAACATTACAGAGGCAAGTCACAGTCCTTCACGTCGTTGTCGGAAGCGCTGACAGTAGAAGATCTCGCGAAACCCGAGAATCCTCTCAACGCAAAGCTGAAGCAGCGACGGGAGAGCTCTCACTGTCGACGATTATCCGGTTGCGGCGGTGCATCGCAGCAAAATCTAGCTGGCCACGACGCTTTCTTCGCCGGAAACGATAGGCAGCCGAGACTTTCCGGTAACAGACTGCCTCCGAGAGCTCAGACGCTTTCGGCGGCTCACATATCGGCTTTGCTCACTCGAACCTGAACCGGGAAGCTTTTAGTTTATTTGTTTATCTAAACCGGAATAGAACCGGGTTTCGTTTGGGATGATGTTTCCTCGAGCTTCAGTCTTCTGAATTGTGTGAGAATGTATAAATTATAAGTATTTAGACTCTTATGATCGTTTCGTAATTTTCAGTTTTAATCTTAAATTAGCTCAAGCCGAACTTTACTGTATTCTATGGTACTATACACAAGAGATTTGGGAACTTTTGAAAATACAAAAAGATCTAGGACGCTTTTATGAACATAATAAGATATGGGTTAATTCGGCAAATAACAGCAGTATGGGACAGCATGATTAAATACTGAATAAGTTAGAATGGTTTAGTAAATAATAGCAGTTGTGGACACTTTGGTGTATATACAAAAGAAGTTGGGGTGGTTTAATAAATATCATAGGATCTGGGGCCTGTTCGTGAATGCCATCTGAATTGGGGTAAATACTAAAATTCTGGGGAGTTTTATAAATTGTTCTTTCTAAGTAAATGTTAAATTTACTAAACCAAAAAACAAAGGATCCAACATTGTTTAGAAAGTCTTTTGAGTTAGTTACTTTGAATGAATAACCACCATACTTACCACAACTTAAAAGTTAAAACACGAAAAAGGCCTATTTGAACATGAAATTTGCCTGTGTTCAAAAAAAAAAAAAGAACATGAAATTTGCCTTTCGTGCCTATTTCTTTCCGAACTTTGTAGTACTGCATATTTCATACTCAACTAAGTAAAAGTCCAAATATACTATATAAACTTTAATGCATCGTGCTTTTTCATTCCCGAACTTTTAGTAATGAATATTATATACTGAAGTAAACAAAAATTCAAAAATATTACACGAACTCTTAAAATTGTGTTTCTATATATATTGTATGTCAAAGGTGTTAGTCACCCATTAATTTATCAAAACAACGTCATTTTGGATAACATCTATAAACCAAAATAACTTTCTTGTATAAATTGTGTAAACATTAACTTATATATATTTTTATCAAATAAATCTATAATTACTTATGATTTTAAATTTACCTTTAAAAATTATTATTTTATAAGTTTAAATTATTATTATTAATTCAAATATTTACTTTATGCTTGTCCACCAGTGTGAGAGTTTGAAACTCCCAAAAAATAAATTTTAACTTTAGAGAATTTATCCAAGATAACGCGTTTTGATGCAACTATGCATTAAAAAAAAAGAGTATTATGAAGTTTTACTAAATTAATTTATAAAAATAATTAAACGGTGCTTATTTACCATGAAAAAGAGTTTAGCATACATTAAGAAAAATTTAGAATATAGTTAGAAATTAAAAAAAAACACTAAAGATTATAGGGTTCAGTATATAAAGTATTTACCAAAAACTCAGTATTTTCTTAGGGGTAAACAAATAGATTTTGACAAAATTTCAAAAAATACGACAATATTTTTTTAATGCCTAATTGCATCCTGCACTAACATATGATTATGTTCAAAGAGATTTAGAGCCTTTGTTGTCTCCAATTTTCAAGAAAATAATTATTTTATAGTAGTTGTTTCATCGATTTAGGGACTATTATGAAGTTTTACTAAATTAATTGATAAAAAAATTATAACGATTCTCATATACCATGAAAAGAGCTTAAAATACATTAATACAAATATAGAATGTGGTTATAAATTTTAAAACAACACTAAAGATTATAGGCTTCAGTATATAAAGTATTTACCAAAAACTCAATATTTTCGAAGGGGTTAACACATGGACTTTGGGAAAATTTCAAAAAAATGAAAATATTGTTTTAATGCATAGTTGCATCCTGCACTAACCTATGATAATGTTCAAAGAGGTTTGGAGCCTTTGTTATCTCCGTTTTTCAAGAAAATAGTTATTTTATAGTAGTTGTTTCATTGATTTATGGAGTATTATAAAATTTACTAAATTAATTGATAAGCAAATTATAACGATTCCCATATACCATGAAAAAGAGCTTAAAATATATTAATACAAATGTAGAATGTGGTTAGAAATTTTTAAACGACACTAAAGATTATATAAGCTTTGGTATATAAAGTATTTACCAAAAACTCAATATATTCGAAGGGGTTAACACACGGATTTTGAGAAAATTTCAAAAAATATGAATATAAGGTTTTAATGCATAGTATAATCATACACTAACCTATGATGATGTTCAATGAGATTTGGAGCCTTTGTTGTCTCCGTTTTTCAAGAAAATATTGATTGTGCAGTGGTTATTCCATCGATTTATGGAGTATTATGAAGTTTTATTAAATTAATTGATTAAAAAATTATAAAGATTCCCATATACCATGAAAAATAGCTTAAAATACATTAATACAAATGTAGAATGTAGTTAGAAATTTTAAAACAACACTAAAGATTATAGGCTTCAATATCTAAAGTATTTACCAAAAACTCAATATTTTCGAAGGGGTTAACACATGGATTTTGAGAAAATTTCATAAAATATGACAATATCATTTTAATGCATAGTTGCATCCTGCACTAACCTTTGATGATGCACAAAGAGATTTGGAGCCTTTGTTGTCTCCTTTTTTCAAGAAAATAGTTATTTTATAGTGGTTATTCCATCGATTTAGAAAGTATTATGAAGTTTTACTAAATTAATTGATAAACAAATTATAACGATTAACACATACCATAAAAAGAGCTTAAAATACATAAATACAAATTTGGAATGTAGTTAGAAATTTTAAACAACACTAAAGATTATAGGTTTCACTATATAAAGTATTTACCAAAAACTCAATATTTTCGAAGGGGTTGCACATGAATTTTGAGAAAATTTCATAAAATATGATAATATTTTTTTAATGCATAGTTGCATCCCGCACTAACCTATGATGATGTTCAATGAGATTTGGAGCCTTTGTTGTCTCCGTTTTTCAAGAAAATAGTTATTTTATAGTAGTTGTTTCATCGATTTAGTGAGTATTATGAAGTTTTACTAAATTAATTGATAAACAAATTATAACGATTCTCATATACCATGAAAAAGAGCTTAAAATACATTAGTACAAATGTAGAATGTGGTTAGAAACTTTAAAACAACACTAAAGATTATAGGCTTCAGTATATAAAGTATTTACCAAAAACTCAATATTTTCGAAGGGGTTAACACATGGATTTTGAGAAAATTTCAAAAAATATGATAATGTTGTTTTAATGCATAGTTTCATCTTGCACTAACCTATGATGATGTTCAAATATATTTGGAGCATTTGTTGTCTACGTTTTTCAAAAAAATAGTGATTTTATAGTGTTTATTCCATCGATATAAGGAGTATTATGAAGTTTTATTAAATTAATTGATAAACAAATTATAACGATTAACACATACCATGAAAAAGAGTTTAAATAGATAAATACAAATGTAGAATGTGGTTAGAAATTTTAAAACAACACTAAAGATTATAGGCTTCAGTATATAAAATATTTATCAAAACATCAATATTTTTGAAGGGGTTAACACATGGATTTTGAGAAAATTTTATAAAATATGAAAATATTTTTTTAATGCATATTTGCATCATGTACTAACCTATGATGAAGTTCAATGAGATTTGGAGCCTTTGTTGTCTCTGTTTTTCAAGAAAATAGTTATTTTATAGTAGTTGTTATATCATTGATTTAGGGAGTATTATGAAGTTTTACTAAATTAATTGAGAAACAAATTATAACGATTCTCATATACCATGAAAAAGAGCTTAAAATACATTAGTACAAATGTAGAATGTGGTTAGAAATTTTAAAACAACACTAAACATTATAGGCTTCAATATATAAAGTATTTACCAAAAACTCAATATTTTCGAAGGGGTTAACACCTGGACTTTGAGAAAATTTCAAAAATATGATAATATTATTTTAATGCATAGTTTCATCTTGCACTAACCTATGATGATGTTCAAAGAGATTTGAAGCCTTTGTTTTTCAATAAAAGAGTTATATTATAGTGGTTATTCAGTCAATTTAGAAAGTATTATGAAGTTTTATAAAATTAATTGATAAAAATATTATAACGATTAACACATACCATGAAAAAGAGCTTAAATACATAAATACAAATGTAGAATGTAGTTAGAAATTTGAAAACAACACTAAAGATTATAGGCTTCAGTATATAAAATATTTTCCAAAAACTCAATATTTTCGAAGGGGTTGCACATGGATTTTGAGAAAATTTCAAAACTATATGAAAATATTTTTTTAATGCATAGTTGCATCCTGCACTAACCTATGATGATGTTCAATGAGATTTGGAGCCTTTGTTGTCTCGTTTTTCCAAGAAAATAGTGATTTTATAATGGTTATTCTATCGATTTAGAAAGTATTATGAAGTTTTACTAAACTAATTGATAAAAAAATTATAACGATTTCCATATACCATGAAAACAAGCTTAAAATACATTAATACAAATTTAGAATGTGGTTATAAATTTTAAAACAACACTAAAGATTATAGGCTTCAATATATAAAGTATTTACCAAAAACTCAATATTTTCGAAGGGGTTAACAGATGGATTTTGAGAAAATTTTATAAAATATGGTTTTAATGCATAGTTTTATCCTGCACTAACCTATGATGATGTTCAAAGAGATTTGGAGCCTTTGTTGTCTCCGTTTTTCTAGAAAATAGTTATTTTATAGTGGTTATTCCATCGATTTAGGGAGTATTATGAAGTTTTACTTAATTAATTGATAAAAAAATAATAATGATTCCCATATACCATGAAAAAGAGATTAAAATACATTAATACAAATGTAGAAAGTGGTTAGAAATTTTAAAACAACACTAAAGATTATAGGGTTAAGTATATAAAGTATTTACCAAAAACTCAATATTTTCGAAGGGGTTAACACATGGATTTTGAGAAAATTTCAAAAAATATGACAATATTTTTTTAATGCATAGTTGCATCCTGCACTTACCTATGATGATGTTCAAAGATGTTTGGAGCCTTTGTTGTCTCCGGTTTTCTAGAAAATAGTTATTTTATAGTAGTTATTTTATCAATTTAGGGAGAATTATGAAGTTTTACTAAATTAATTGATAAACAAATTATTAATATTCCCATATACCATGAAAAGAACTTAAAATACATTAATACAAATATAGAATTTGGTTAGAAATTTTTAAACAACACTAAATATTATAGGCTTCAGTATATAAAGTAATTACTAAAAATTCAATATTTTCGAAGGGGTTACACATGGATTTTGAGAAATTTTTTAAAAATATGACAATATTTTTTAATGCATAGTTGCATCCTGAACTAGCATATGATAATGTTCAAAGAGGTTTGGAGCCTTTGTTGTCTCTGTTTTTCAAGAAAATATTGATTTTATAGTGGTTATTCCATCGATTTAGGGAGTATTATGAAGTTTTATTAAATTAATTGATTAAAAAATTATAATGATTCCTATTTGTCATGAAAAAGAGCTTAAAATACATTAATACAAATGTAGAATGTGGTTAGAAATTTTAAAACAACACTAAAGATTAGAGACTTCAATATATAAAGTATTAACCAAAAACTCAATATTTTCGAAGGGGTTAACACATGAATTTTGAGAAAATTTCATAAAATATGACAATATTTTTTTAATGCATAGTTTCATCATGCACTAACTTATGATGATGTTCAAAGAGATTTGGAGCCTCTGTTGTCTCCCTTTTTCAAGAAAATAGTTATGTTATAGTGGTTATTTCGTCGATTTAGAGAGTATTATGAAGTTTTACTAAATTAATTGATAAAAGAATTATAATGATTCCCATATTCCATGAAAAAAGCTTAAAATACATTAATACAAATGTAGAAAGTGGTTAGAAATTTTAAAACAACACTAAATATTATAGGCTTAAGTATATAAAGTATTTACCAAAAACTCAATATTTTCGAAGGGGTTAACATATGGATTTTGAGAAAATTTCAAAAAATATGACAATATTTTTTTAATGCATAGTTGAATCCTGCACTTATCTATGATGATGTTCAAAGAGGTTTGTAGCCTTTCTTGTCTCCGGTTTTCAAGAAAATAGTTATTTTATAGTAATTATTTCCTCGATTTAGGGAGTATTATGAAGTTTTACTAATATAATTGATAAAAAAATTTAACGATTCCCATATACGATGAAAAAGAGCTTAAAATACATTAATACAAATGTAGAATGTGGTTAGAAATACTTAAACAACACTAAAGATTATAGGCTTCAGTATATAAAGTATTTACCAAAAACTCAATATTTTCGAAGGGGTTACACCTGGATTTTGAGAAAACTTCAAAAAATATGACAATATTGTTTTAATGCATAGTTGCATCCTGCACTAGCCTATTATAATGTTCAAAGAGGTTTGAAGCCTTTTTTTGTCTCTGTTTTTCAAGAAAATATTGATTTTATAGTGGTTATTCAATAGATTTAGGGAGTATTATTAAGTTTTACTAAATTAATTGATAAAAAAATTATAACGATTCTCATATACCATGAAAAAGAGCTTAAAATACATTAATACAAATGTAGAATATGGTTAGAAATTTTTAAACAACACTAAAGATTATAGGGTTCAGTATATAAAGTATTTACCAAAAACTAAATATTTTTGAAGGGGTTACACATGGATTTTGAGAAAATTTCAAAAAATATGATAATATTGTTTTAATGCATAGTTACATCCTGCACTAGCCTATGATGATCTTCAAAGAGATTTAGAGCCTTTGTTGTCTCCGTTTTTCAAGAAAATAGTTATTTTATAGTGGTTATTCCATCGATTTAGGGAGTATTATGAAGTTTTACTAAATTAATTTATGAAAAAATAATAATGATTCCCATATACCTTGAAAAAGAGCTTAAAATACATTAATACAAGTGTAGAAAGTGGTTAGAAATTTTAAAACAACACTAAAGATTATAGACTTCAGTATATAAAGTATTTACCAAAAACTCAATATTTTCGAAGGGGTTAACACATGGACTTTGAGAAAATTTCAAAAATATGATAATATTATTTTAATGCATAGTTTCATCTTGCACTAATCTATGATGATGTTCAAAGAGATTTGGAGCCATTGTTTTTCAAGAAAGGAGTTATATTATAGTGGTTATTCCATCGATTTATAAAGTATTATGAAGTTTTATAAAATTAATTGATAAACAAATTATAACGATTAACACATACCATGAAAAAGAGCTTAAAATACATAAATACAAATGTATAATGTAGTTAGAAATTTTAAAACAACACTAAAGATTATAGGCTTCAGTATATAAAATATTTTCAAAAAACTCAATATTTTCGAAGGGGTTGCACATGGATTTTGAGAAAATTTCAAAACAATATGACAATATTTTTTTAATGCATAGTTGCATCCTGCACTAACCTATGATGATGTTCAATGAGATTTGGAGCCTTTGTTGTCTCCTTTTTTCAAGAAAATAGTGACTTTATAGAGGTTATTCCATCGATTTAGGGAGAATTATGAAGTTTTACTAAACTAATTGATAAACAAATTATAACGATTCCCATATACCATGAAAAAAGCTTAAAATACATTAATACTAATGTAGAATGTGGTTATAAATTTTTAAACAACACTAAAGATTATAAGCTTCAATATATAAAGAATTTACCAAAAACTCAATATTTTCGAAGGGGTTAGTTAACAAATGGATTTTGAGAAAATTTCATAAAATATGACACTATGGTTTTAATGCATAGTTTCATCCTGCACTAACCTATGATGATGTTCAAAGAGATTTGGAGCCTTTGTTGTCTCCGTTTTTCAAGAAAATAGTTATTTTATAGTAGTTATTCCATCGATTTAGGGAGTATTATGAAGTTTTACTAAATTAATTGAAAAAATAATAATGATTTCCCTATACCATGAAAAAGAGCTTAAAATACATTAATAAAAATGTAGAAATTGGTTAGAAATTTTAAAACAACACTAAAGATTATAGGCTTAAGTATATAAAGTATTTACCAAAAACTCAGTATTTTCAAAGGGGTTAACACATGGATTTTGAGAAAATTCCAAAAATAGACAATATTTTTTTAATGCATAGTTGCATCCTGCACTCACCTATGATTATGTTCAAAGAGGTTTGGAGCTTTTGTTGTCTCCGATTTTCAAGAAAATAGTTATTTTATAGTAGTTGTTTCATCGATTTAGGGAGAATTATGAAATTTTACTAAATTAATTGATAAACAAATTATAAATATTCCCATATACGATGAAAATGAGCTTAAAATACATAAATACAAATGTAGAATGTAGTTAGAAATTTTTAAACAACACTAAAGATTATAGGCTTCAGTATATAAAGTATTTACCGAAAACTAAATATTTTCGAAGGGGTTACACATGGATTTTGAGAAAATTTCAAAAAATATAACAATATTGTTTTAATGCATAGTTGCATCCTGCACTAGCCTATGATAATGTTCAAAGAGGTTTGGAGCTTTTGTTGTCTCCGTTTTTCAAAAAAATATTGAATTTATTGGTGGTTATTCCATCGATTTATGGAGTATTATGAAGTTTTATTAAATTAATTGATTAAAAAATTATAAAGATTCCTATATACTATGAAAAAGAGCTTAAAATACATTAATACAAATGTAGAATGTGGTTAGAAATTTTAAAACAACACTAAAGATTATAGGCTTCATCAGTATATAAAGTATTAACCAAAAACTCAATATTTTCGAAAGGGTTAACACATGGATTTTGAGAAAAATTTCATAAAATATGACAATATTGTTTTAATGCATAGTTTCATCCTGCACTAACCTATGATGATGTTCAAAGAGATTTGGAGCCTTTGTTGTCTCCGGTTTTCAAGAAAATAGTTATTTTACAGTGGTTATTTCATCGATTTAAGGAGTATTATTAAGTTTTACTAAATTAATTGATAAAAATTTATAATGATTCCCAAATAACATGAAAAAGCTTAAAATACATTAATATAAATGTAGAAAGTGGTTAGAAATTTTAAAGCAACACTAAAGATTATAGGCTTAAGTATATAAAGTATTTACCAAAAACTCAGTATTTTCAAAGTGGTTAACACATGGATTTTGAGAAAATTTCATAAAATATGACACAATGGTTTTAATGCGTAGTTTCATCCTGCACTAACCTATGATGATGTTCAAAGAGATTTGGAGCCTTTGTTGTCTCCGTTTTTCAAGAAAATAGTTATTTTATAGTGGTTATTCCATCGATTTTGGGAGTATTATGAAGTTTTACTAAATTAATTAATAAAAAATAATAATGATTCCCATATACCATGAAAAGAGCTTAAAATACATTAATACAAATGTAGAAAGTGGTTAGAAAATTTAAAACCACACTAAATATTATAGGCTTAAGTATATAAAGTATTTTCCAAAAACTCAATATTTTCGAAGGGGTTAACACATGGATTTTGAGAAAATTTCATAAAATATGACACTATGGTTTTAATGCATAGTTTCATCCAGCACTAACCTATGATGATGTTCAAAGAGATTTGGAGCCTTTGTTGTCTCCGTTTTCCAAGAAAATAGTTATTTTATAGTGGTTATTCCATCGATTTAGGGAGTATTATGAAGTTTTACTAAATTAATTGAAAAATAATAATAATGATTTCCATATACCATGAAAAAGAGCTTAAAATACATTAATACAAATGTAGAAAGTGGTTAGAAATTTTAAAACAACACTAAAGATTATAGGCTTAAGTGTATAAAGTATTTACCAAAAACTCAATATTTTCGAAGGGGTTAACACATGGATTTTGTGAAAATTTCAAAACATATGACAATATTTTTTTAATACATAGTTGCATCCTGCACTTACCTATGATGATGTTTAAAGAGGTTTGGAGCCTTTGTTGTCTCCGATTTTCAAGAAAATAGTTATTTTATAGTAGTTATTTCATCGATTTAGGGAGAATTATGAAGTTTTACTAAATTAATTGATAAAAAATTTATAAATATTCCCATATACCATGAAAAAGAGCTTAAAATAAATTAATAAAAATGCAGAATTTGGTTAGAAATTTGTAAACAACACTAAAGATTATAGGCTTCAATATATAAAGAATTTACCAAAAACTAAATATTTTCGAAGGGGTTAACACATGGATTTTGAGAAAAATTCAAAAAATATGACAATATTATTTTAATGCATAGTTGCTTCCTGCACTTACCTATGATGATGTTCAAAGAGGTTTGGAGCATTTGTTGTCTTCGGTTTTCAAGAAAATAGTTATTTTATAGTAGTTATTTCATCGATTTAGGGAGAATTATGAAGTTTTACTAAATTAATTGATAAGCAAATTATAAATATATCCATATTCCATGAAAAAGAGCTTAAAATACATTAATACAAATGTAGAAAGTGGTTAGAAATTTTAAAACAACATTAAAGATTATAGGCTTAAGTATATAAAGTATTTACCAAAAACTCAATATTTTCGAAGGGGTTAACATATGGATTTTGAGAAAATTTCAAAAAAATATTGTCATCCTGCACTTACCTATGATGATGTTTAAAGAGGTTTGGAGCCTTTGTTATTTCCAGTTTTCAAGAAAATAGTTATTTTATAGTAGATATTTCATCGATTTAGGGAGAATTATGAAGTTTTACTAAATTAATTGATAAACAAATTATAAATATTCCCATATACCATGAAAAATAGCTTAAAATACATTAATACAAATGTAGAAATTGGTTAGAAATTTTTAAACAACATTAAAGATTATAGGCTTAAGTATATAAAGTATTTACCAAAAACTCAATATTTTCGAAGGGGTTAACATATGGATTTTGAGAAAATTTCAAAAAAATATGACAATATTGTTTTAATGCATAGTTGCATCCTGCACTTACCTATGATGGTGTTTAAAGAGGTTTGGAGCCTTTTTTGTCTCCTGTTTTCAAGAAAAAATTTATTTTATAGTAGTTATTTCATCGATTTAGGGAGAATTATGAAGTTTTATTAAATTAATTGATAAATGTTTTTTTAAATATTCCCATATACCATGAAAAAGAGCTAAAAATACATTAATACAAATGTAAAATTTGGTTAGAAGTTTTTAAACAACACTAAAGATTATAGGATTCAATATATAAAGAATTTACCAGAAACTCAATTTTTTCGATGGGGTTAACACATGGATTTTGAGAAAATTTCATAAAATATGACAATATTATTTTAATGCATAGTTGCTTCCTGCACTTACCTATGATGATGTTCAAAGAGGTTTGGAGCATTTGTTGTCTTCGGTTTTCAAGAAAATAGTTATTTTATAGTAGTTATTTCATCGATTTAGGGAGAATTATGAAGTTTTACTAAATTAATTGATAAGCAAATTATTAATATATCCATATTCCATGAAAAAGAGCTTAAAATACATTAATACAAATGTAGAAAGTGGTTAGAAATTTTAAAACAACATTAAAGATTATAGGCTTAAGTATATAAAGTATTTATCAAAAACTCAATATTTTCGAAGGGGTTAACATATGGATTTTGAGAAAATTTCAAAAAAATATTGTCATCCTGCACTTACCTATGATGATGTTTAAAGAGGTTTGGAGCCTTTGTTATCTCCAGTTTTCAAGAAAATAGTTATTTTATAGTAGATATTTCATCGATTTAGGAAGAATTATGAAGTTTTACTAAATTAATTGATAAACAATTTATAAATATTCCCATATACCATGAAAAAGAGCTTAAAATACATTAATACAAATGTAGAAAGTGGTTAGAAAATTTAAAACACCATTAAAGATTATAGGCTTAAGTATATAATGTATTTACCAAAAACCCAATATTTTCGAAGGGGTTAACACATGGATTTTGAGAAAATTTCAAAAAATATGACAATATTATTTTAATACATACTTGCATCCTGCACTTACCTATTATGATGTTCAAAGAGATTTGGAGCATTTGTTGTCTCCCTTTTTCAAGAAGATAGTTATTTTATGGTAGTTATTTCATTTATTTAGGGAGAATTATGAAGTTTTACTAAATTAATTGATAAAAAAATTATAAATATTCCCATATACCACGAAAAATAGCTTAAAATACATTAATACAAATGTAGAAAGTGGTTAGAAATTTTAAAACAACATTAAAGATTATAGGCTTAAGTATATAAAGTATTTACCAAAAACTCAATATTTTCGAAGGGGTTAACACATGGATTTTGTGAAAATTTCAAAAAATATGACAATATTTTTTTAATGCATAGTTGCATCCTGCACTTACCTATGATGGTGTTTAAAGAGGTTTGGAGCCTTTGTTGTCTCCGGTTTTCAAGAAAAAAGTTATTTTATAGGAGTTATTTCGTCGATTTAGGGAGAATTATGAAGTTTTACTAAATTAATTGATAAAAAAATTTATAAATATTCCCATATACAATGAAAAAGAGCTAAAAATACATTAATACAAATGTAGAATTTGGTTAGAAATTTTTAAACAACACTAAAGATTATAGGATTCAATATATAAAAAATTTACCAAAAACTCAATATTTTCGAAGGGGTTAACACATGGATTTTGAGAAAATTTCATAAAATATGACACTATGGTTTTATTGCATAGTTTCATCCTGCACTAACCTACGATGATGTTCAAAGGGATTTGGAGTATTTGTTGTCTCCGTTTTTCAAGAAAATAATTATTTTATAGTGGTTATTCCATCGATTTTGGGAGTATTATGAAGTTTTACTATTTAATTTAAAAAAAAATAATAATGATTCCCATATACCATGGAAAAGAGCTTAAAAAACATTAATACAAATGTAGAAAGTGCTTAGAAAATTTAAAACCACACTAAAGATTATAGGCTTAAGTATATAAAGTATTTTCCAAAAACTCAATATTTTCGAAGGGGTTAACACATGGATTTTGAGAAAATTTCAAAAAATATGACAATATTATTTTAATGCATATTTGCATCCTGCACTTACCTATGATGATGTTCAAAGAGGTTTGGAGCCTTTGTTGTCTCCGGTTTTCAAGAAAATAGTTATTTTATAGTAGTTATTTCATCGATTTAGGGAGAATAATGAAGTTTTACTAAATTAATTGATAAGCAAATTATAAATATTCCCATATACCATGAAAAAGAGCTTAAAATACATTAATACAAATGTAGAATTTGGCTAAAGATTATAGGATTCAATATATAAAGAATTTACCAGAAACTCAATATTTTCGAAGGGGTTAACACATGGATTTTGAGAAAATTTCAAAAAATATGACACTATGGTTTTATTGCGTAGTTTCATCGTGCACTAACCTATGATGATGTTCAAAGAGATTGGAGCCTTTGTTGTCTCCGTTTTTCAAGAAAATAGTTATTTTATAGTGGTTATTCCATCGATTTTGGGAGTATTATGAAGTTTTACTAAATTAATTAATAAAAAAATAATAATGATTCCCATATACCATGGAAAAGAGCTTAAAATACATTAATACAAATGTAGAAAGTGCTTAGAAAATTTAAAACCACACTAAAGATTATAGGCTTAAGTATATAAAGAATTTACCAAAAACTCAATATTTTCGAAGGGGTAACACATGGATTTTGAGAAAATTTCAAAAAAATATGACAATATTATTTTAATGCATATTTGCATCCTGCACTTACCTATGATGATGTTCAAAGAGGTTTGGAGCATTTGTTGTCTCCGGTTTTCAAGAAAATAGTTATTTTATAGTAGTTATTTCATCGATTTAGGGAGAATAATGAAGTTTTACTAAATTAATTGATAAACAAATTATAAATATTCCCATATACCATGAAAAAGAGCTTAAAATACATTAATACAAATGTAGAAAGTGGTTAGAAATTTTAAAACAACATTAAAGATTATAGGCTTAAGTATATAAAGTATTTACCAAAAACTCAATATTTTCGAAGGGTTTAACATATGGATTTTGAGAAAATTTCAAAAAATATGACAATATTTTTTTAATGCATAGTTGCATCCTGCACTTACCTATCATGATGTTTAAAGAGGTTTGGAGCCTTTGTTGTCTCCGGTTTTCATGAAAATAGTTATTTTATAGTAGTTATTTCGTCGATTTAGGGAGAATTATGAAGTTTTACTAAATTAATTGATAAAATTTTAAAAATATTCCCATATACCATGAAAAAGAGCTTAAAATACATTAATACAAATGTAGAATTTGGTTAGAAATTTTAAAACAACACTAAAGATTATAGGCTTCAATATATAAAGAATTTACCAAAAACTCAATATTTTCGAAGGGTTAACACATGGATTTTGAGAAAATTTCATAAAATATGACACTATGGTTTCAATGCGTAGTTTCATCCTGCACTAACCTATGATGATGTTCAAAGAGATTTGGAGCCTTTGTTGTCTCCGTTTTTCAAGAAAATAGTTATTTTATAGTGGTTATTCCATCGATTTTGGGAGTATTATGCAGTTTTACTAAATTAATTAATAAGAAATTTATAAATATTCCCATATACCATGACAAAGAGCTTAAAATACATTAATACAAATGTAGAAAGTGATTAGAAATTTTAAATCAACATTAAAGATTATAGGCTTAAGTATATAAAATATTTACCAAAAACTCAATATTTTCGAAGGGGGTTAACACATGGATTTTGTGAAAATTTCAAAAAATATGACAATATTTTTTTAATGCATAGTTGCATCCTGCACTTACCTATGATGATGTTTAAAGAGGTTTGGAGCCTTTGTTGTCTCCGGTTTTCAAGAAAATAGTTATTTTATAGTAGTTATTTCATCGATTTAGGGAGAATTATGAAGTTTTACTAAATTAATTGATAAAATTTTATAAATATTCCCATATACCATGAAAAAGAGCTAAAAATACATTAATACAAATGTAGAATTTGGTTAGAAATTTTTAAAACAACACTAAAGATTATAGGCTTCAATATATAATGAATTTACCAAAAACTCAATATTTTCGAAGGGGTTAACACATGGATTTTGAGAAAATTTCATAAAATATGACACTATGGTTTTAATGCGTAGTTTCATCCTGCACTAACCTATGATGATGTTCAAAGAGATTTGGAGCCTTTGTTGTCTCCGTTTTTCAAGAAAATAGTTATTTTATAGTGGTTATTTCATCGATTTAGGGAGTATTATGAAGTTTTACTAAATTAATTATAAAAATAATAAATGATTCCCATATACCATAGAAAAGAGCTTAAAATACATTAATACAAATGTAGAAAGTGCTTAGAAAATTTAAAACCACACTAAAGATTATAGGCTTAAGTATATAAAGAATTTACCAAAAACACATGGATTTTGAGAAAATTTCAAAAAAATATGACAATATTATTTTAATGCATATTTGCATCCTGCACTTACCTATGATGATGTTCAAAGAGGTTTGGAGCATTTGTTGTCTCCGGTTTTCAAGAAAATAGTTATTTTATAGTAGTTATTTCATCGATTTAGGGAGAATAATGAAGTTTTACTAAATTAATTGATAAACAAATTATAAATATTCCCATATACCATGAAAAAGAGCTTAAAATACATTAATACAAATGTAGAAAGTGGTTAGAAATTTTAAAACAACATTAAAGATTATAGGCTTAAGTATATAAAGTATTTACCAAAAACTCAATATTTTCGAAGGGTTTAACATATGGATTTTGAGAAAATTTCAAAAAAAATGACAATATTTTTTAATGCATAGTTGCATCCTGCACTTACCTATCATGATGTTTAAAGAGGTTTGGAGCCTTTGTTGTCTCCGGTTTTCATGAAAATAGTTATTTTATAGTAGTTATTTCGTCGATTTAGGGAGAATTATGAAGTTTTACTAAATTAATTGATAAAATTTTAAAAATATTCCCATATACCATGAAAAAGAGCTTAAAATACATTAATACAAATGTAGAATTTGGTTAGAAATTTTAAAACAACACTAAAGATTATAGGCTTCAATATATAAAACAATTTACCAAAAACTCAATATTTTCGAAGGGGTTAACACATGGATTTTGAGAATATTTCATAAAATATGACACTATGGTTTTAATGCGTAGTTTCATCCTGCACTAACCTATGATGATGTTCAAAGAGATTTGGAGCCTTTGTTGTCTCCGTTTTTTAAGAAAATAGTTATTTTATAGTGGTTATTCCATCGATTTTGGGAGTATTATGAAGTTTTACTAAATTAATTGATAAGCAAATTATAAATATATCCATATACCATGAAAAAGAGCTTAAAATACATTAATACAAATGTAGAAAGTGGTTAGAAAATTTAAAACCACACTAAAGATTATAGGCTTAAGTATATAAAGTATTTTCCAAAAACTCAATATTTTCGAAGGGGTTAACACATGGATTTTGAGAAAATTTCAAAAAATATGACAATATTATTTTAATGCATATTTGCATCCTGCACTTACCTATGATGGTGTTTAAAGAGGTTTGGAGCCTTTGTTGTCTCCGGTTTTCAAGAAAATAGTTATTTTATAGTATTTATTTCATTGATTTAGGGAGAATTATGAAGTTTTACTAAATTAATTGATAAAACAATTTATAAATATTCCCATATACCATGAAAAAGAGCTAAAAATACATTAATACAAATGTAGAAAGTGGTTAGAAATTTTAAAACAACACTAAAGATTATAGGATTCTATATATAAAGAATTTACCAAAAACTCAATATTTCGAAGGCAATATTGTTTCTAAAATATGACAATATTGTTTTAATGCATAGTTTCATCCTGCACTAACCTATGATGATGTTCAAAGAGATTTGGAGCCTTTGTTGTCTCCGTTTTTCAAGAAAATAGTTATTTTACAGTGGTTATTTCATCGATTTAGAGAGTATTATGAAGTTTTACTAAATTAATTGATAAAAAATTTATAAATATTCCCATATACCATGAAAAAGAGCTTAAAATACATTAATACAAATGTAGAAAGTGGTTTGAAATTTTAAAACAACATTAAAGATTATAGGCTTAAATATATAAAGTATTTACCAAAAACTCAATATTTTCGAAGGGGGTTACACATGGATTTTGTGAAAATTTCAAAAAATATGACAATATTTTTTTAATGCATAGTTGCATCCTACACTTACCTATGATGATGTTCAAAGAGGTTTGGAGCATTTGTTGTCTCCGGTTTTCAAGAAAATAGTTATTTTATAGTAGTTATTTCATCGATTTAGGGAGAATTATGAAGTTTTACTAAATTAATTGATAAACAAATTATAAATATTCCCATATACCATGAAAAAGAGCTTAAAATACATTAATACAAATGTAGAAAGTGGTTAGAAATTTTAAAACAACATTAAAGATTATAGGCTTAAGTATATAAAGTATTTACCAAAAACTCAATATTTTCGAAGGGGTTAACACATGGATTTTGAGAAAATTTCAAAAATATGACAATATTTTTTTAATGCATAGTTGCATCCTGCACTTACCTATGATGATGTTTAAAGAGGTTTGGAACCTTTGTTGTCTCCGGTTTTCAAGAAAATATATATTTTATAGTAGTTATTTAATCGATTTAGGGAGAATTATGAAATTTTACTAAATTAATTGATAAAATTTTTATAAATATTCCCATATACCATGAAAAAGAGCTAAAAATACATTAATACAAATGTAGAATTTGGTTAGAAATTTTTAAACAACACTAAAGATTATAGGCTTCAGTATATAAAGAATTTACCAAAAACTCAATATTTTCGAAGGGGTTAACACATGGATTTTGAGAAAATTTCAAAAATATGACACTATGGTTTAATGCATAGTTTCATCCTGCACTAACCTATGATGATGTTCAAAGAGATTTGGAGCCTTTGTTGTCTCCGTTTTCAAGAAAATAGTTATTTTATAGTGGTTATTCCATCGATTTGGGAGTATTATGAAGTTTTACTAAATTAATTATAAAAAAATATAAATGATTCCCATATACCATGGAAAAGAGCTTAAAATACATTAATACAAATGTAGAAAGTGCTTAGAAAATTTAAAACACACTAAAGATTATAGGCTTAAGTATATAAAGTATTTACCAAAAACCACATGGATTTTGAGAAAATTTCAAAAAATATGACAATATTATTTAATGCATAGTTGCATCCTGCACTTACCTATGATGATGTTCAAAGAGGTTTGGAGCCTTTGTTGTCTCCGGTTTTCAAGAAAATAGTTTTTTATAGTAGTTATTTCATCGATTTAGGGAGTATTATGAAGTTTTACTAAATAATTGATAAAAAATTATATATTCCCATATACCATGAAAAAGAGCTTAAAATACATTAATACAAATGTAGAAAGTGGTTAGAAATTTTAAAAACAACATTAAAGATTATAGGCTTAAGTATATAATATTTACCAAAACTCAATCATTTTCGAAGGGTTAACATATGGATTTTGAGAAATTTCAAAAAATATGACAATATTTTTTTAATGCATATTGCATCCTGCACTTACCTATATGATGTTTAAAGAGGTTTGGAGCCTTTGTTGTCTCCGTTTTCAGAAAAGAGTTATTTTATAGTAGTTATTTTCATCGATTTAGGGAGAATTGAAGATTTTACTAAATTAATTGATAAGAAATTTTTAAAATATTCCAATATACCAATGAAAAAGAGCTTAAAATACATTAATACAAAAGGGAAATGTAGAATTTGGTTAAAATTTAAAAAACAACACTAAAATTATAGGCTTCAATATATAAAGAATTTACCAAAAACTCAATATTTTCGAAGGGGTTAACACATGGATTTTGAGAAAATTTCAAAAAATATGACAATATTTTTTAATGCATAGTTTCATCCTGCACTAACCTATGATGATGTTCAAAGAGATTTGGAGCCTTTGTTGTCTCCGTTTTTCAAGAAAATAGTTATTTTATAGTGGTTATTCCATCGATTTTGGGAGTATTATGAAGTTTTACTAAATTAATTGATAAACAAATTATAATATTCCATATACCATGAAAAAGAGCTTAAAATACATTAATACAAATGTAGAAAGTGGTTAGAAATTTAAAACACACTAAAGATTATAGGCTTAAGTATATAAAGTATTTCCAAAAACTCAATATTTTCGAAGGGGTTAACACATGGATTTTGAGAAAATTTCAAAAAATATGACAATATTATTTTAATGCATATTTGCATCCTGCACTTACCTATGATGATGTTCAAAGAGGTTTGGAGCCTTTGTTGTCTCCGTTTTCAAGAAAATAGTTATTTTATAGTATTTATTTCATCGATTTAGGGAGAATTATGAAGTTTTACTAAATTAATTGATAAAACAATTTATAAATATCCCATATACCATGAAAAAGAGCTAAAAATACATTAATACAAATGTAGAATTTGGTTAGAAATTTTAAAACAACACTAAAGATTATAGGCTTCTATATATAAGAATTTACCAAAAACTCAATATTTTCGAAGGCAATATGTTTTCTAAAAATATGACAATATTGTTTTAATGCATAGTTCATCCTGCACTAACCTATGATGATGTTCAAAGAGATTTGGAGCCTTTGTTGTCTCCGTTTTTCAAGAAATAGTTATTTTATAGTGGTTATTTCATCGATTTAGGGAGTATTATGAAGTTTTACTAAATAATTGATAAAAATTTATAAATATTCCCATATACCATGAAAAAGAGCTTAAAATACATAATACAAATGTAGAAAGTGGTTTGAAATTTTAAAACAACATTAAAGATTATAGGCTTAAATATATAAAGTATTTACCAAAAACTCAATATTTTCGAAGGGGTTACACATGGATTTTGAGAAAATTTCAAAAATATGACAATATTTTTTAATGCATAGTTGCATCCTGCACTTACCTATGATGATGTTCAAAGAGGTTTGGAGCCTTTGTTGTCTCCGGTTTTCAAGAAAATAGTTATTTTATAGTAGTTATTTCATCGATTTAGGGAGAATTATGAAGTTTTACTAAATTAATTGATAAACAAATATAAATATTCCCATATACCATGAAAAAGCTTAAAATACATTAATACAAATGTAGAAAGTGGTTAGAAATTTTAAAACAACACTAAAGATTATAGGCTTAAGTATATAAAGTATTTACCAAAAACTCAATATTTTCGAAGGGGTTTAACATGGATTTTGAGAAAATTTCAAAAAATGACAATATTTTTTAATGCATAGTTGCATCCTGCACTTACCTATGATGATGTTCAAAGAGGTTTGGAGCCTTTGTTGTCTCGGTTTTCAAGAAAATAGTTATTTTATAGTAGTTATTTCATCGATTTAGGGAGAATTATGAAGTTTTACTAAATTAATTGATAAAATTTTAAAAATATTCCCATATACCATGAAAAAGAGCTTAAAATACATTAATACAAATGTAGAATTTGGTTAGAAATTTTAAAACAACACTAAAGATTATAGGCTTCATATATAAAGAATTTACCAAAAACTCAATATTTTCGAAGGGGTTAACACATGGATTTTGAGAAAATTTCAAAAAATATGACACTATTGGTTTTAATGCATAGTTTCATCCTGCACTAACCTATGATGATGTTCAAAGAGATTTGGAGCCTTTGTTGTCTCCGTTTTTCAAGAAAATAGTTATTTTATAGTGGTTATTCCATCGATTTTGGGAGTATTATGAAGTTTTACTAAATTAATTGATAAGCAAATTATAAATATATCCATATACCATGAAAAAGAGCTTAAAATACATTAATACAAATGTAGAAAGTGGTTAGAAAATTTAAAACCACACTAAAGATTATAGGCTTAAGTATATAAAGTATTTCCAAAAACTCAATATTTTCGAAGGGGTTAACACATGGATTTTGAGAAAATTTCAAAAAATATGACAATATTTTTTAATGCATATTTGCATCCTGCACTTACCTATGATGATGTTTTCAAGAGGTTTGGAGCCTTTGTTGTCTCCGGTTTTCAAGAAAATAGTTATTTATAGTATTTATTTCATCGATTTAGGGAGAATTATGAAGTTTTACTAAATTAATTGATAAAAAAAATTTATAAATATTCCCATATACCATGAAAAAGAGCTAAAATACATTAATACAAATGTAGAAAGTGGTTAGAAATTTTAAAACAACACTAAAGATTATAGGATTCATATATAAAGAATTTACCAAAAACTCAATATTTTCGAAGGCAATATTGTTTTCAAAAAATATGACAATATTGTTTTAATGCATAGTTCATCCTGCACTAACCTATGATGATGTTCAAAGAGATTTGGAGCCTTTGTTGTCTCTGTTTTCAAGAAAATAGTTATTTTACAGTGGTTATTTCATCGATTTAGAGAGTATTATGAAGTTTTACTAAATTAATTGATAAAAAATTTATAAATATTCCCATATACCATGAAAAAGAGCTTAAAATACATTAATACAAATGTAGAAAGTGGTTAGAAATTTTAAAACAACATTAAAGATTATAGGCTTAAATATATAAAGTATTTACCAAAAACTCAATATTTTCGAAGGGGTTACACATGGATTTTGAGAAAATTTCAAAAAATATGACAATATTTTTTTAATGCATAGTTGCATCCTGCACTTATCTATGATGATGTTTAAAGAGGTTTGGAGCATTTGTTGTCTCCGTTTTCAAGAAAATAGTTATTTTATAGTAGTTATTTCGTCGATTTAGGGAGAATTATGAAGTTTTACTAAATTAATTGATAACAAATTATAATATTCCCATATACCATGAAAAAGAGCTTAAAATACATTAATACAAATGTAGAAAGTGGTTAGAAATTTTAAAACAACATTAAAGATTATAGGCGTAAGTATATAAAGTATTTACCAAACTAATATTTTCGAAGGGTTACATATGGATTTTGAGAAAATTTCAAAAAATATGACAATATTAAAACATATTCCCCTATACCATGAAAAGAGCTTAAAATACATTAATACAAATGTAGAATTTGGTTAGAAATTTTAAAACAACACTAAAGATTACAGGCTTCATATATAAAGAATTTACCAAAACTCAATATTTTCGAAGGGGTTAACACACATGATTTTGAGAAAATTTCATAAAATATGACACTATGGTTTTAATGTGTAGTTTCATCCTGCACTAACCTATGATGATGTTCAAAGAGATTTGGAGCCTTTGTTGTCTCCGTTTTTCTCCGTTTTTCAAGAAATAGTTATTTATAGTGGTTATTCATCGATTTTGGGAGTATTATGAAGTTTTACTAAATTAATTAATAAGAAAAATATAATGATTCCCATATACCATGGAAAAGAGCTTAAAATAATTAATACAAATGTAGAAAGTGCTTAGAAAATTTAAAACACACTAAAGATTATAGGCTTAAGTATATAAAGTATTTCCAAAAACTCAATATTTTCGAAGGGGTTAACACATGGATTTTGAGAAATTTCAAAAAATATGACAATATTTTTTAATGCATATTTTCATCCTGCACTTACCTATGATGATGTTCAAAGAGGTTTGGAGCATTTGTTGTCTCCGGTTTTTCAAGAAAATAGTTATTTATAGTAGTTATTTCATCGATTTAGGGAGAATTATAAAGTTTTACTAAATTAATTGATAAACAAATTATAAATTTTCCCATATTCCATGAAAAAGAGCTTAAAATACATTAATACAAATGCAGAAAGTGGTTAGAAATTTTAAAACAACATTAAAGATTATAGGCTTAAGTATATAAAGTATTTACCAAAAACTCAATATTTTCGAAGGGTTAACATATGGATTTTGAGAAATTTCAAAAAATATGACAATATTTTTTAATGCATAGTTGCATCCTGCACTTACCTATCATGATGTTTAAAGAGGTTTGGAGCCGTTGTGTCTCCGGGTTTCAAGAAAATAGTTATTTTATAGTAGTTATTTCGTCGATTTAGGGAGAATTATGAAGTTTTACTTAATTAATTGACAAGCAAATTATAAATATATCCATATTCCATGAAAAAGAGCTTAAAATACATTAATACAAATGTAGAAAGTTGTTAGAAATTTTAAAACACATTAAGATTATAGGCTTAAGTATATAAAGTATTTACCAAAACTCAATATTTTCGAAGGGGTTAACATATGGATTTTGAGAAAATTTCAAAAAAATATTGTGTCATCCTGCACTTACCTATGATGATGTTTAAAGAGGTTTGGAGCCTTTGTTATCTCCAGTTTTCAAGAAAATAGTTATTTTATAGTAGATATTTCATCGATTTAGGGAGAATTACGAAGTTTTACTAAATTAATTGATAAAATTTATAAATATTCCCATATACCATGAAAAGAGCTTAAATACATTAATACAAATGTAGAATTTGGTTAGAAATTTTTAAAACAACACTAAAGATTATAGGCTTCAATATATAAAGAATTTACCAAAACTCAATATTTTAGAAGGGGTTAACACATGGATTTTGAGAAAATTTCATAAAATATGACACTATGTTTTAATGTGTAGTTTCATCCTGAACTAACCTATGATGATGTTCAAAGAGATTTGAAGCCTTTGTTGTCTCCGTTTTTCAAGAAAATAGTTATTTTATAGTGGTTATTCCATCGATTTAGGGAGATTATGAAGTTTTACTAAATTAATTGATAAAAAAAATAATGATTCCCATATACCATTAAAAAGAGCTTAAAATAATTAATACGAATGTAGAAAGTGGTTTGAAATTTTAACAGAACATTAAGATTATAGGCTTAAGTATATAATGTATTTACCAAAAACTCAATATTTTGAAGGGGTTAACACATGATTTTGAGAAAATTTCAAAAAATATGACAATATTTTTTAATGCATAGTTGCATCCTGCATTTACCTATTATGATGCTCAAAGAGATTTGGAGCCATTGTTGTCTCCCTTTTTCAAGAAAATAATGATTTTATAGTGGTTATTTCATCGATTTAGGGAGTATTATGAAGTTTTACTAAATTAATTGATAAACAATTTATAAATATTCCCATATACCATGAAAAAGAGCTTAAAATACATTAATACAAATGTAGAAAGTGGTTAGAAATTTTAAAACAACATTAAAGATTATAGGCTTAAGTATATAAAGTATTTACCAAAACTCAATATTTTCGAAGGGGTTAGATATGGATTTTGAGAAAATTACAAAAATATGACAATATTTTTTTAATGCATAGTTGCATCCTGCACTTACCTATGATGATGTTTAAAGAGGTTTGAAGCCTTTGTTGTCTCCGGTTTTCAAGAATATAGTTATTTTATAGTAGTTATTTCGTCGATTTAGGGAGAATTATGAAGTTTTACTAAATTAATTGATAAAAATTATAATATTCCATATACCATAACAAGAGCTAAAAATACATTAATACAAATGTAGAATTTGGTTAGAAATTTTTAAAACAACACTAAAGATTATCGCCTTCAATATATAAAGATTTACCAGAAACTCAATATTTTCGAAGGGGTTAACACATGGATTTTGAGAAAATTTCATAAAATATGACACTATGTTTTAATGATAGTTGCATCCTGCACTTACCTATTATGATGCTCAAAGAGATTTGGAGCCTTTGTTGTCTCCTTTTTTCAAGAAAATAGTTATTTTATAGTGTTATTTCATCGATTTAGGGAGTATTATGAAGTTTTACTACTAATTAATTGATAAACAATTTATAAATATTCCCATATTCCATGAAAAGAACTTAAAATACATTAATACAAATGTAGAAAGTGGTTAGAAATATAAAACAACACTAAACATTAAATATTAGCAACATAAATATATATAATAATATTTAACCAAAAATTTAATATTTTCGAAGGGGTTAACATATGGATTTGAGAAAATTTCAAAAAATATGACAATATTTTTTAATGCATAGTTTCATCCTGCACTAACCTATGATGATGTTCAAAGAGATTTGGAGCCTTTGTTGTCTCCGTTTTTCAAGAAAATAGTTATTTTACAGTGGTTATTTCATCGATTTAGGGAGTATTAAGTTTTACTAAATTAATTGATAAAAAATTTATAAATATTCCCATATACCATGAAAAAGAGCTTAAAATACATTAATACAAATGTGGAAAGTGATTAGAAATTTTAAAACAACATTAAAGATTATAGGCTTAAGTATATAAAGTATTTACCAAAAACTCAATATTTTCGAAGGGGTTAACACATGGATTTTGTGAAAATTTCAAAAAATATGACAATATTATTTTAATGCATATTTGCATCCTGCACTTACCTATGATGATGTTCAAAGAGGTTTGAGCATTTGTTGTCTCCGGTTTTCAAGAAAATAGTTATTTTATAGTAGTTATTTCATCGATTTAGGGAGAATTATGAAGTTTTACTAAATTAATTGATAAACAAATTATAAATTTTCCCATATTCCATGAAAAGAGCTTAAAATACATTAATACAAATGCAGAAAGTGGTTAGAAATTTTAAAACAACATTAAAGATTATAGGCTTAAGTATATAAAGTATTTACCAAAAACTCAATATTTTCGAAGGGGTTAACATATGGATTTTGAGAAATTTCAAAAAATATGACAATATTTTTTTAATGCATAGTTGCATCCTGCACTTACCTATCATGATGTTTAAAGAGGTTTGGAGCCGTTGTTGTCTCCGGGTTTCAAGAAATAGTTATTTTATAGTAGTTATTTCGTCGATTTAGGAGAATTATGAAGTTTTACTTAATTAATTGACAAGCAAATTATAAATTATCCATATTCCATGAAAAAGAGCTTAAAATACATTAATACAAATGTAGAAAGTTGTTAGAAATTTTAAAACAACATTAAAGATTATAGGCTTAAGTATATAAAGTATTTACCAAAAACTCAATATTTTCGAAGGGGTTAACATATGGATTTTGAGAAAATTTCAAAAAAATATTGTCATCCTGCACTTACCTATGATGATGTTTAAAGAGGTTTGGAGCCTTTGTTATCTCCAGTTTTCAAGAAAATAGTTATTTTATAGTAGATATTTCATCGATTTAGGGAGAATTACGAAGTTTTACTAAATTAATTGATAAACAATTTATAAATATTCCCATACCATGAAAAAGAGCTTAAAATACATTAATACAAATGTAGAATTTGGTTAGAATTTTTAAACAACACTAAAGATTATAGGCTTCATATATAAAGATTTACCAAAAACTCAATATTTTCGAAGGGGTTAACACATGGATATTGAGAAAATTTCAAAAATATGACACTATGGTTTTAATGTGTAGTTTCATCCTGAACTAACCTATGATGATGTTCAAAGAGATTTGAAGCCTTTGTTGTCTCCGTTTTTCAAGAAAATAGTTATTTTATAGTGTTATTCCATCGATTTAGCGAGGATTATGAAGTTTTACTAAATTAATTGATAAAAAAAATAATGATTCCCATATACCATTAAAAAGAGCTTAAAATAAATTAATACAAATGTAGAAAGTGGTTTGAAATTTTAACAAAAACATTAAAGATTATAGGCTTAAGTATATAATGTATTTACCAAAACTCAATATTTTTGAAGGGGTTAACACATAGATTTTGAGAAAATTTCAAAAAATATGACAATATTTTTTAATGCATAGTTGCATCCTGCATTTACCTATTATGATGCTCAAAGAGATTTGGAGCCATTGTTGTCTCCCTTTTTCAAGAAAATAGTTATTTTATAGTGTTTATTTCATCGATTTAGGGAGTATTATGAAGTTTTACTAAATTAATTGATAAACAATTTATAAATATTCCCATATACCATGAAAAGAGCTTAAAATACATTAATACAAATGTAGAAAGTGGTTAGAAATTTAAAAAACACATTAAAGATTATAGGCTTAAGTATATAAAGTATTTACCAAAACTCAATATTTTCGAAGGGGTTAACATATGGATTTTGAGAAAATTACAAAAAATATGACAATATTTTTTTAATGCATAGTTGCATCCTGCACTTACCTATGATGATGTTTAAAGAGGTTTGAAGCCTTTGTTGTCTCCGTTTTCAAGAATATAGTTATTTTATAGTAGTTATTTATCGTCGATTTAGGAGAATTATGAAGTTTTACTAATTAATTGATAAAAAAATTATAATATTTCCATATACCATAACAAAGAGCTAAAAATACATTAATACAAATGTAGAATTTGGTTAGAAATTTTAAACAAACACTAAAGATTATAGCCTTCAATATATAAAGAATTTACCAGAAACTCAATATTTTCGAAGGGGTTAACACATGGATTTTGAGAAAATTTCATAAAATATGACACTATGGTTTAATGAATAGTTGCATCCTGCACTGCACTTACCTATTATGATGTTCAAAGAGATTTGGAGCCTTTGTTGTCTCCCTTTTTCAAGAAAATAGTTATTTTATAGTGGTTATTTCATCGATTTAGGGAGAATTACGAAGTTTTACTAAATTAATTGATAAACAATTTATAAATATTCCCATATTCCATGAAAAAGAACTTAAAATACATTAATACAAATGTAGAAAGTGGTTAGAAATTATAAAACAACACTAAATTATAGGCTTCAGTATATAAAGTATAACCAAAACTCAATATTTTCGAAGGGGTTAACACATGGATTTTGAGAAAATTTCAAAAAATATGACAATATTTTTAATGCATAGTTTCATCCTGCACTAACCTATGATGATGTTCAAAGAGATTTGGAGCCTTTGTTGTCTCCGTTTTTCAAGAAAATAGTTATTTTATAGTGGTTATTCATCGATTTAGGAGTATTATGAAGTTTTACTAAATTAATTGATAAAAAATTTATAAATTTCCCATATACCATGAAAAAGAGCTTAAAATACATTAATACAAATGTAGAAAGTGGTTAGAAATTTTTAAAACAACTTAAAGATTATAGGCTTAAGTATATAAAGTATTTACCAAAAACTCAATATTTTCGAAGGGGTTAACACATGGATTTTGAGAAAATTTCAAAAAATATGACAATATTTTTTAATGCATATTTGCATCCTGCACTTACCTATGATGATGTTCAAAGAGGTTTGGAGCTTTGTTGTCTCCGGTTTTCAAGAAAATAGTTATTTTATAGTAGTTATTTCATCGATTTAGGAGAATTATGAAGTTTTACTAAATTAATTGATAAACAAATTATAAATTTTCCCATATTCCATGAAAAAGAGCTTAAAATACATTAATACAAATGTAGAAAGTGGTTAGAAATTTTAAAACAACACTTAAGATTATAGGCTTAAGTATATAAAGTATTTACCAAAAACTCAATATTTTCGAAGGGGTTAACACATGGATTTTGAGAAAATTTCAAAAAATGACAATATTTTTTTAATGCATAGTTGCATCCTGCACTTACCTATCATGATGTTAAAGAGGTTTGGAGCCGTTGTTGTCTCCGGTTTCAAGAAAATAGTTATTTTATAGTAGTTATTTCGTCGATTTAGGGAGAATTATGAAGTTTTACTAAATTAATTGATAAACAATTATAAATATATCCATATTCCATGAAAAAGAGCTTAAAATACATTAATACAAATGTAGAAAGTTGTTTAGAAATTTAAAACAACACTAAAGATTATAGGCTTAGTATATAAAGTATTTACCAAAAACTCAATATTTTCGAAGGGGTTAACATATGGATTTTGAGAAAATTTCAAAAAATATGTCATCCTGCACTTACCTATGATGATGTTTAAAAAGAGGTTTGGAGCCTTTGTTGTCTCCAGTTTTCAAGAAAATAGTTATTTTATAGTAGATATTTCATCGATTTAGGGAGAATTATGAAGTTTTACTAAATTAATTGATAAAAAAAATTATAAATATTCCCATATACCATGAAAAAGAGCTTAAAATACATTAATACAAATGTAGAATTTGGTTAGATTTTTAAACAACACTAAAGATTATAGGCTTCAATATATAAAGAATTTACCAAAAACTCAATATTTTCGAAGGGGTTAACACATGGATTTGAGAAAATTTCATAAATATGACACTATGGTTTAATGCGTAGTTTCATCCTGCACTAACCTATGATGATGTTCAAAGAGATTTGAAGCCTTTGTTGTCTCCGTTTTTCAAGAAAATAGTTATTTTATAGTGGTTATTTCCATCGATTTAGGGAGGATTATGAAGTTTTACTAAATTAATTGATAAAAAAATAATAATGATTCCCATATACCATGAAAAAGAGCTTAAAATAAATTAATACAAATGTAGAAAGTGGTTTGAAATTTTAAACAAACATTAAGATTATAGGCTTAAGTATATAATGTATTTACCAAAAACTTAATATTTTGAAGGGGTTAACACATGGATTTTGAGAAAATTTCAAAAAAATGACAATATTTTTTAATGCATAGTTGCATCCTGCATTACCTATTATGATGCTCAAAGAGATTTGGAGCCATTGTTGTCTCCCTTTTTCAAGAAAATAATTATTTTATAGTGGTTATTTCATCGATTTAGGGAGTATTATGAAGTTTTACTAAATTAATTGATAAACAATTTATAAATATTCCCATATACCATGAAAAAGAGATTAAAATACATTAATACAAATGTAGAAAGTGGTTAGAAATTTTAAAACAACATTAAAGATTATAGGCTTAAATATATAAAGTATTTACCAAAAACTCAATATTTTCGAAGGGGTTAACACATGGATTTTGAGAAAATTTCAAAAAATATGACAATATTTTTTTAATGCATAGTTGCATCCTGCACTTACCTATGATGATTTCAAAGAGGTTGGAGCCTTTGTTGTCTCCGTTTTCAAGAAAATAGTTATTTATAGTGGTTATTTCATCGATTTAGGGAGTATTATGAAGTTTTACTAAATTAATTGATAAAAAAATATAATATTCCCATATACCATGAAAAAGAGCTTAAAATACATTAATACAAATGTAGAAGTGGTTAGAAATTTTAAAAACACACTAGATTATAGGCTTAGTATATAAAGTATTTACCAAAAACTCAATATTTTCGAAGGGTTTAACACATGGATTTTGAGAAAATTTCAAAAAATATGACAATATTTTTTTAATGCATAGTTGCATCCTGCACTTACCTATGATGATGTTCAAAGAGGTTTGGAGCCTTTGTTGTCTCCGTTTTCATCAGAAAATAGTTATTTTATAGTGGTTATTTCATCGATTTAGGGAGTATTATGAAGTTTTACTAAATTAATTGATAAAATTTAAAATATCCCATATACCATGAAAAGAGCTTAAAATACATTAATACAAATGTAGAAAGTGGTTAGAAATTTTAAAACAACACTAAAGATTATAGGCTTCATATATAAAGTATTTACCAAAAACTCAATATTTTCGAAGGGGTTAACACATGGATTTTGAGAAATTTCAAAAAATATGAAATATGTTTTTAATGCATAGTTTCATCCTGCACTACCTATGATGATGTTCAAAGAGATTGGAGCCTTTGTTGTCTCCGTTTTCAAGAAAATAGTTATTTTATAGTGGTTATTCCATCGATTTAGGGAGTATTATGAAGTTTTACTAAATTAATTGATAAAAAATAATAATGATTCCCATATACCATGAAAAAAGCTTAAAATACATTAATACAATGTAGAAAGTGGTTAGAAATTTTAAAACAACACTAAAGATTATAGGCTTAAGTATATAAAGTATTTTCCAAAAACTCAATATTTTCGAAGGGGTTAACACATGGATTTTGAGAAAATTTCAAAAAATTGACAATATTTTTTTATTTATGCATGCTCCTGCACTTACCTATGATGATGTTCAAAGAGGTTTGGAGCCTTGTTGTCTCCGGTTTTCAAGAAAATAGTTTTTTATAGTAGTTATTTCATCGATTTAGGGAGAATTATGAAGTTTTACTAAATTAATTGATAAACAAATTATAAATTTCCCATATTCCATGAAAAAGAGCTTAAAATACATTAATACAAATGTAGAAAGTGGTTAGAAATTTTAAAACAACATTAAAGATTATAGGCTAAGTATATAAAGTATTTACCAAAAACTCAATATTTTCGAAGGGGTTAACATATGGATTTTGAGAAAATTTCAAAAAATATGACAATATTTTTTAATGCATAGTTGCATCCTGCACTTACCTATGATGATGTTTAAAGAGGTTTGGAGCCGTTGTTGTCTCCGTTTTCAAGAAAATAGTTATTTATAGTAGTTTATTTCATCGATTTAGGGAGAATTATGAAGTTTTACTAAATTAATTGATAAACAATTATAAATATATCCATATACCATGAAAAAGAGCTTAAAATACATTAATACAAATGTAGAAAGTTTGTTAGAAATTTTAAAACAACACTAAAGATTTAGGCTTAAGTATATAAAGTATTTACCAAAAACTCAATATTTTCGAAGGGGTTAACACATGGATTTTGAGAAAATTTCAAAAAAATATTGTCATCCTGCACTTACCTATATGATGTTCAAAGAGATTTGGAGCCTTGTTGTCTCCGTTTTCAAGAAAATAGTTATTTTATAGTAGTATATTCATCGATTTAGGAGAATTATGAAGTTTTACTAAATTAATTGATAAAAATTATAAATTTCCCATATACCATGAAAAAGAGCTTAAAATACATTAATACAAATGTAAATTGGTTAGAAATTTTTAAACAACACTAAAGATTATAGGCTCAATATATATAAAGTATTACCAAACTCAATATTTTCGAAGGGGTTAACACATGGATTTTGAGAAATTTCAAAAAATATGACAATATTTTTTTAATGCATAGTTGCATCCTGCACTACCTATGATGATGTTCAAAGAGATTTGGAGCCTTTGTTGTCTCCGTTTTTCAAGAAAATAGTTTTTTATAGTGTTATTCATCGATTTAGGGAGTATTATGAAGTTTTACAATTAATTATTACTAAATTAATATAAATTATAAATATTCCCATATACCATGAAAAAGAGCTTAAAATACATTAATACAATGTAGAAAGTGGTTAGAATTTTAAACAACACAATAAATTATAGGCTTCAGTATATAAAGTATTAACCAAAAAAAATCAATATTTCGAAGGGGTTAACATATGGATTTTGAGAAAATTTCAAAAATATGACAATATTTTTTAATGTCAGTTTCATCCTGCACTACCTATGATGATGTTCAAAGAGATTTGGAGCCTTTGTTGTCTCCTTTTTTCAAGAAATAGTTATTTTATAGTGGTTATTCATCGATTTAGGGAGTATTGAAGTTTTACTAAATTAATTGATAAAACATTTATAAATATTCCCATATCCATGAAAAAGAGACTTAAAATACATTAATAAAATGTAGAAAGTGGTTAGAAATTTTAAAACAACACTAAAGATTATAGGCTTCAGTATATAAAGTATTTACAAAAACTCAATATTTTCGAAGGGGTTAACACATGGATTTTGAGAAAATTTCAAAAAATATGACAATATTGTTTTAATGCATATTTGCATCCTGCACTAACCTATATGATGTTCAAAGAGATTTTGAGCCTTTGTTGTCTCCGTTTTCAAGAAAATAGTTATTTTATAGTGGTTATTTCATCGATTTAGGGAGTATATAGGAAGTTTTACTAAATTAATTGATAAAAATTATAAATTTCCATATTCCATGAAAAAGAGCTTAAATACATTAATACAAATGTAGAAAGTTTAGAAATTTTAAAAAACAACATTAAAGATTATAAGGCTTAAGGATATAAAGTATTA